>NC_133619.1:338793119-339093119 GCF_048593235.1 Sminthopsis crassicaudata | reverse complement strand
AAACTATGCTCTTCTATTGTTATTCTTAAAATTTACTGCCAAAGAGCCTATCCAGCACAAGTATTCTATGAAAATAATATTGAAGACAGTTTTAAGGATTTCTTTGTAATGAGAATTATAAACAACTTTAGTTGATAAATAGGAATGGATCTTATTCAGTGTTTGCTTTCTTTCAAGTTGAAACTTTGTATAATTATGGAAATAGCTTTTTTTTTTTTTTTAACCATACTTGATTTCTAAAATTTTATCTTTCTAAATTACTGCCATTTAGTTTTTTTTTATTTCTAAGAGTTTATGATTGTATATTCTCATTGAATGTGTGTATGCTTAAATAATTTTTGTCGAATTGGAAAGGCAATCAGAATTATTACCTTTTTATAGATTAATTTGTTAATAGTTTATTTACATGATAAATATTTTGCTAACTTCAAAGAATCATGTCTTCTGAAAGATTAGATCTTTTTCAAAGTTTTATTTTTCTTTAAAAAAAATAATCATTTCCCAGTGTAACTTACTCCCCACCACCTTCCCTTATATGAAGAAAAATAGTTGAGCTAAATTAACCAACTTAGTAACTAGTTTGCCCTCTCTAAGGAGAGGAGGGAAATAGCTTTCATCACCTAGCACTAGAAATACATTTTTAATATTGGAAATTGAAAATGCATGCTCTTATTTCAGTGCTTATTATTTACTATATTCTTTCATAGTTTTTGTTTATTACTTCTTGTTTCCCATAAATCATATTGCTTCTGCTTAAATGGCACTATGTGATCCTTTGTACACACGTAATGTTTCATAATTGTTATAAGAATAAAATACCACTTCTGAAATTGTGCTTTCATCTCTTTTTAGTAGAGGCATTAATTATTTTAAGGGTGACCTTGCAGATAATACCCCAGAGTACCTGAGAACATCTATAAAATGAATCTCAATTTTTCTGAATTAGTGAACTTAGTTTGGAAATATGTGAGACTCATATTTAAATATTCTTTTATCATCTTTCAAAATAATATCACTCTAGAGTCATCTTTAGTAATTCATGAATATCATTTTTATTTCATTTAATTGGTAAATATGGATTACCACATGAAGATCTCATGGAAATATGTCTTGTTATATGAGTACACCTTAATTATAAAAGCTTTGAATTATTTAATGACAATTTTTAGTAGCTAGTATAGCCTTTTGTATGTAAACAGACCTTCCCGTAGGGATTTGAATTCTGAAAATTAAGAAAATGCTATCAAGTAATTTTTAATATTATACCTGATCTTTTTCGAAAAAGAATAAATTTGCTTTCTTTTGGGAAAAGTTAACAAACTTCTAGAAATGAACAATTTATTTCCTAGTGGTCATTTGACTATTTCTATTTTCACTATTCATTCTGTCTTCCTGGGTGGACATTTTAATCCTTACACAAATCAGCTTAAAGGACCTTATATTGTGAACTTTTCTTCATTTCACTTTGTTTAGGGTTTTCTCTTTCTACCACATTTTTGTCATATCTTCTTCAATCATCCATGTTAGGATGGAGCAATTTCAAAGCATCTTACAACGGTAAAAAAAAAAAAAAGTGGCCATTGTGTCAAACCTGGGTGATGGCCTAGTAACCATCCAATACTGGCTCCTCTGTCTCTCCTAATCCGCAGACCCAGAGGACAAATTCATATCAGAAGTGGCCTTTTTCTCAGTCATGTCTGACTCTCTATCACCTGGAATAATACTGGATGGACTTCCTGACTTCAGCAAAGGCTCCTAAGACACAGGCTACTGAGGTAAGCATTGGCCCTCAGGATAGTACCTCCAATTTAACTGCCCTAAATTGTGGCATTGATTCTCTTCTAAAAAGAGTTTCTGGAGGTATAAAAGTTATTTTGAGTATATCAGTCTATCTTTCTACCATCTTTCATCATTAAGTACTTAATTAAGTCATCATTAAAGTACTTAAAGCAGTTTTTTGGTTTCTTTTTAAGTCCCTCTCAACAAATAACTCAGACCTATATTGACAATTAAATGCAGATGAATTTCTTAAAGATCACTTAAAGTTATTCTTTCCTCATTCTTGAAATATGAAGCTTAGAAAATTTCTTAGAACTATTCTTATCGCAGAAATAGGAACTTTAAAAATATTACTTTGATTTCTTATTTCTTTCCTCATAATTTTTTCTTTCATAAGGACTTTTGTTTAACCTGAAGAGTTATATTCTTTCTTGAGTTTATTCTTCATTCTTCTTACTTCAACTGCTCAGGTTATATTCTACCATAATTATAAATTATGATTCTCAATTAATATTTAAAAAGTTGCTGCTGCTTGTTCGTGTGTGTGTGTGTGTGTGTGTGTGTGTGTGTGTGTGTGTGTGTGTGTATGGAAAATACCTCCAAGCCATAATTCTTTGTTTGTTTTCAGTGACAAAGATAAGAACTGATTATAGTTTGTGGTTATAAGGTTGTAGAGGATTCACAACATTCTTTTACATCTAAAAGAAAATTACAAAAAGCCAGAACTAAAAGTCACTAGTCCCTCCAGTTAATTGGTTTGATACCTGTTGATCAGTTTTATATTCCCATATTGGTCATTATTGAAAAATTGCTATTTGTTTTTAATGTAGAAGGCAAAAGCATAAACAAAATGTTAATATTTAATATACATATTACATTTTATATTCCTCTTTGGACCATATCAATTTTATTAGAATTATAAAATACTGCCACAGTATACTTAGGATCATGGGATTATGGATTTGGAACTGAAGGGAACTTTGAGGAAACCTCATGTCCAGCCTTCTCATTTCACAGATGAAGAAACTAAGGCCCACAAAAGGAAGTTACATACCCAAGGTCTTGGAGTCTCTGGAGCAATCTTTGTTTCAGTTCAGTAATCACCACAAGAACAGCTAGGTATTAAGGTCCAAATCCTTTATTTTCTCCTTCCTGGGGCTGGGCAGCTTTCTGGAGAGCCTTTCAGAGTCTTGGTTTCAGTGGAGAAAATAGAGGAGGATAGGCCAGCCATCCTGAGCCTAACTGAAGGTGAAATTAATTTCTGTCTCCTTGGCTCCAAGAGCTTCTAATGTCCTTGTCTTCTCGAGGCTCTGAATCTCTCTGAATGAATTCTGGCGGAGGCTCCTAGCTTATATGCTCTATGCTGAGTATAAACCAATCATTATATCACTAGGAAACCATTATTTGTTGTAAGATTAAATCAACCATACTGAACCATGCTAAACTAGATAACCATTGTCTCATCAGTTCCATTTAGTTAGTACCTTGTAAGCATCCTTGTTTCAAGTTCAGAGTTCTAGCCCATAACAAGTAAGTACCTGAGATAAGATTTGAATTCAGTATTTCAGATTACTAGTTCAGCACTGTTTGTTGTATTTAACTATTCACTTCAAAGAATGTTTAAAACTTTCCATCCTTTAGGTAAGAGTTGGGATAGTTACTCAGGTAATTTTTGTGCATTTTCTCCTTAAACAAAAATAACAGCTTTTTGCCTACCTTTGTATAATTAAAATGGTCATATTAAGCTAGAAGCTTATAAAATACACAGTTTTGAAGGTCAGTATATTCTTTCGAATTAAGGACACTTACCCATAAATGTTAGTTATGTAAGAACTGATTTCCTTTTTTGAAACCTGAAGTTTCTGCATTTTAGGAATGCTGGTCTAGAGATTCCTAGATAATGAATTGTTCAGTGTTGCTGTTGTTTTATTGGACTTTAACTACCATTATTATATGTAATCCATTATAATATTTAAGCCTTTTAAAAGAAATTCTTGTACTCATAATGGATTATTGGTTGGGAAGTGTAATCTTAATCCTCAATTTTATCTCATTTCTTTGCATTTGGTGGACTTTAGACTTCTAAACAGGTGTCTTAAACGTTTTAGTTGAGTATTTTGATAACTATGTTGCTAAAGGGAATATCTAGCTACTCTTGGTACTTGGCTTCTTTTCTTGTTATCTCCTAAATTTGAATATCACCCAAGGCTCTGGAATTGTTAGCTTATTCTTTTCTTCTGTGGGATGGCCCTTGGTTATTTCATTTATCCTCTTTTGGATCTGTACCTTCATCCCTAACTTGAAATACAGTGCTACATTTCTAACTGCCTGCTAAACACCACTGTGACACTTCAAATTCAGTATTTCTAAATTGAAAGAAAACACATTTCCTTCACAGCTGGTTACCCTCTGGACTTGCCCATTTTTGTCGTTTATTCAAAACGAAAATTTATTTGTCTTTGATTTCATCCAGGCAGTCACCACATGGTATCAGTTCTTTCTGTGGAATGTCTCAAATCCTTCCTTTCTATTTTTATTGTAATTCACCTGATACCAATCTAGACTCTCATTATTGCAAAATTCAGTGATTGAATTGGTACAGAATTGGTCTTTTAACTTCTCTAGTCTAGCCCTTCATATCATTAACAGATAACTCTTTATAAAAAGCCACATTGCACATATTAGTTAACATTTTCATAGTACTATAAGCTTTGTGGCAATACACTCTACTTCAATGATCCTTATTTGATAATATGCCATGTATTAGAGATAAAATCTTAATTCCTTAGTATGGAGTTAAAGGCACTTCACAGTCTATATAATGCGTTCCTATATGCCTTTCCAATCTGGAATACAATTTTTTTTCTTTCTCATTGCTTGTTTTTCCTTTAAGACAGAACAATAATAATATTGATAATTGCCAGTAAATATTTAGATAGTCCTTTAAGTTTTGCAAAGTGTTTTGCTGGCTTTTTCATTTGAGCCTCACAACAACCTTATGAGACAGATGTTATTATTATGCCTGTTTTTCACAAGACATTAAGACTGAAAGGTTGATAAGTAACTTGCCCAGGGTCCAGCAATAATCGACTAAGACAGAATTTTGACTTCAGGTCTTCTCAGCACTTCCAGTTCTCAAAAGAACTGTAGAATGTCTTGACTATATATATACTATTAGCACACGTTACCTACTACTCCTGTTTATCTCTTAATGTATAAGTCCCCCTCTTCACTTTGCCAACAGGTAACCAAGGATGTGATATAGGGACCAAAATCAATTTGTATTGGTAATAATGATTCTGCTTGGCACTATCTATAACAGCACCAGGAAGTGATTTAAAGCCTCAAATAAAATTACTCTTAACTCCTCCTTGTCCTTAAAGTTCCACATTCTTCCTCTCTAAAGTCCCCCCTTTTTCTTCCCTCATACATAATTGTTAGCCTTTGCATTTTACCAGTTCTTTGTGAGGAATGACTCTTGGATTTAGCCTTCTCATTTTGTGTCCACAGTTAACCACCTTACTCTGATCCTAGAATACTCATGCCTGGATCCTAGTAGTCTTGGTATCTTTGTCATTCCATTCTTCTCTGCATATCTATACCAGATTGGTTGTCTTAAAATGACACTTTTTTTTTTTTATCAGTTCACTATTAGACTCAAAACCCAACAGTGATCCTGTTTTCTAAATCCAGGCATTTCCTTCTGACATTGCATGTCTTCATTTTGATAGAACCTTTTCTCTGTTCAGCCTCATCTCACCATTTCCTAATGAAAACCACTTATTTTTTTCAGGCTTATTTATCTCTTTATCATCCTTATTATTATACAGTACCATTCATAATGCCTTCTTTATTTCTAGAACTTTTTTCTTTTTACCAATTTAAATGTTATGGGTTGGTTTTTTTTTTTTTTTCCCCCCAAAGCTTACTTAACTCAAGGGATGCTTCTTTGAAATTTTCCCTGACTAATCAAAGTTCATGGTGATCTTTTGCCTAATTGTAATTTCCTTACTTAAATAAGCAATATGTACTTTATTCTTTTTATTGACCAAGTAATAACTGATTACTTATAATGTCTAGACATGGTATATAGTTATTATTGGGAGCATTCAAGGAGAGATAAAATATAGCACTTGCTCTCAAGGAGCTAGTAGAGAAACAAATTTCTTAAACAAATCATTACCTTCAGCCAGGTAACAAGCAAAATACTGTGAGAGTTCTGAGGATGAAAGACCTTTGTGGGAGGAGATGACATGTTAGCTGAGACATGGATGAAAATAGGAGAAAGAACTGTCTAGATAGAAGAAATTACTTCTTTTTTGGAAAATTGAGATATTTGCTCTTTTCAATTCCTTTGGCACTTCTTTTTATCGTTACTGTTTTTTCATAGAATACTGACATTGTTTCAACCATCATATCTACCTGCTCTTCCAGCAACCTGGGGTGTAAAGTTCATAGGTCTGGTGAACTGAACTTATCAAAGGCATCTAGGTGTTTTCTTTCTATTACCTTATCTTGTGCATCATCTTCCTCTTATTAGCTATTATTTTTATTCTGCCATTTTTAGGCCAAAGATCATTTTCCATGGCAGAAAAAACAGGAGCAACCTAAGAATCAGGCAGTTGTACATTTTCATCATTTCATCCATTCTTAACAAAAATAGCAATTTTATATTCCCTTGATGAATTTCATTGGTGTAATGGGTAGTGCACTGGGCCTGGAAACAGGATGACTAAAATCTTACCATAGACATATCCTGGATGAATGAGTTAACCTGTTTGCCTCAGTTTCTTCAACTGTAAAATGGGAATAGTACCTACCTCCTAGGGTTATTGAGAAGATCAATTGAGATAATGTTTGTAAAAAGCTTTGCACAGTATTTGGCATATTGTTAGTACTGTACAAATGCTATTTTTTTCTTCCCTATCCTTGTTTGAACCCCCTTTTCCTGAAATTTAACAATAATAAATTTTTGTTGTCTTTATCATTCTTGACCAATTGTAGCTCATTTTATTATAGGATTATTCTAAATTTATCCTCCATCCATTGGCCCTTGCTTCCATCTTCTGTATGTGGCTTATAAAAACATAAATTAATTCCTGTAAATCCATGTCAAGTCACCTCAGTCTTAGTACCTTCCCTCTGAAACTAATCTCAGTTTATCCTTAATATCTTATTTCTATTTTGTTATTTGTATATTGTGTCCTTCATTAGACTGTGAGCTCTTTGAGATCAAGGACAATTTCTTTGTGTTCTTTGGGCTCAGTACAGTACCTCAGAAAAAAGTGTTTAGTAAATACTAGTTAAACTGGACTGACTGATTAAAACAACTCTTCTTCATAATCGTACCTTCTCTTGTACCTTCAAAATTTTTTTCTTGTGAGCTTTTAACCCTTCCTTTGCTAATTTCCCTTGTAGGTTTTTGGTATTCTTTCCCCAAATTTTTGAAGTATTCTCAATGAAAATTTAATGACTTTGCCCAAATTTTTAGATTAAGACGAAATGATTACTTTTCCCCAAAGTTTCCATCATTTCCAACCCAACAACAGGTTCTTCCTTACTTGGTACCCATCAGTTTCAAAATAGGTGATAATAGAAATAATAATAATAGATATCATTTATGTAATATTGTAGTATTTGCAAAGAACTTTAAATTTCACCTCACTCTCTTCTCACAGCAACCTTATGAGCGCAATGCAGTTATTATTTTCCTTGTATAAATGAGGAAACTGTATCTGAGAGACTGATTTATCCAGTCTCACAGTAATAAGTGTCCTGAGTCAGAATTTAAAGTAAGATTTTTCTGACTTCAAATCTAGTACTGTATCCACTGTGCCACAAAGTCATTTGAAGAACAAATTTTTTATTTAGGTTTGCTATATTCTTAAGGAGCCTAGATTTGATTCCCCCAGCTGTTATTAATCCCTCTCCTCAAGACATTATATATTTTTTATCTATTCTGGTTTTTTTACATCTGGGAATATATCATATTAGAATTTAAGCTTCTTGAGAACAAGGACTCGTTCATTTTTATATTTGTGTCCCTAGCACCTAGCACAGTATTTGGCTCATAATAAGTGTTTGTCAAAGAGTAAAAGAGTACTTGAGTGAGGATAATATTTAAGTATAGCAAGAAAAACAAAACATCACATGTTTGTAGATTGTCTCATAATTTCCTCTTATAGCCATGGTTTTTGGAAGCAAAATAACTTATTCATTTTTAACATCTTTACAGTCTAGTTTCCAGTCTAGTTAACCTACTGATATTGCTCTCTCCAAGATGTCCATTGACTTCTTATTTACTAAATCTGATGTTCTTTCTCAGTAATCATGTACTTAACTATTCTCCTGAATTTGACAGTTTTGACCGCTGCCTCTTCTTGGGTACTAGCTCTTTCTAATGAGAAATACTCTTCTGTACTGGACTTAGGTTCTGTTTTTGCCTTCTCATTATTTAATTTATTCTCTGGTTGTCCCTTCTATTTCCATGTGTTCAGTGATCATTTCATTGTTTATGACTCACTCACAAATATATCTTAAGTCCTAATCTCTTCCTTGTGCTCCTATATTTCCAAGTTCTTGCACATTTGGACATTCCACCAGGACAGACATTCAACATGTTTAAGATTGGACTCATCGTTTTCTCCTCAAAAAAGATCTGCCTTTATTTTAAAAGGGCAAGGCACTATGCTGTGCCTTGGGGACCAAGAAAGAAAGCATCAAAATAGTTCCTGTCCTCAAGAAGCTTACATTCTATTGGGGGATATAAATATATGAACAGAAAATTCTTTCTGCTGATGGCTTTAATATCTTCCATTCAAGTCATAAAATCCTTGAGTTGGGTTTGATTTCTTCTCTCTCTTTCCACCATATTCAAAAATAAAAAGAAGCTTCAATTTGTGAAACATTTATTTGAATCTTGCTTCATTTTTTCCTCCAGGTTCTTCAAAGCCTAGTTTAGGTACCACTCCTCCATAGAGTGTTCTGATTTCCCTCTTCTTTTATTACTCCCAGTCAAAACTAATTTCTTTCTCCTTTTGCTGCTACTGGCATCTTGGTGGACTCCTTCCTTTACTTTTATAAAATTCTCATTTAAATTTGCATAAGTATCTTATTTCTAGCATTATGTTATAAACTCCTTGAAGTCTGGGATTGTGTTTTTTTGGTTTGTTTTCTGAACTTTTTATAAGCAAATATCTACTTTTATCACTTGGTGTCACAATGTTTTGTACATATTAGCTTCAGAATTTAGGATCAAAGGAAACCCAAAGACTTCATGAATATATAGGAAAAGGAACCACTTTGAGTACTTTTGAGTCTTCACTTCAAAATTGAGAGTATTCCATTTTAGATCAGAAGGAAGAGGGGGCTTGGACAGATCCGCCTAAAACTAAATCTGAGGTGTTAAGTTGGAATATAAAATGAAACACAGAAATAAAATAGAAACGTCATGGTTAATATATCATTTTCATTGAATTATGTAATTTGGAGTCATTTAGAAGTTATAGATCATGGTTATTTGACAAATCTTAGTTATTCAAGCAGATAAAGATTAGAATAGTAATCTGTAATAAGAGAAGTTCTTTTAGCTAACAAAGAAGAAAGTGCCTATAGACTGAAAACAGATCTAAGATGTAGGCTCTTATGGTAAAGATATGAACTTATGATTTGCTCATTTTTGTCTCTGGAATCCAAAAATCAAACAGCAGATTTAATAATCCATTTTAATTTGTTCTTACAGTATGGTTTAATACTTATATCTAAGTGAACCCAGGTCACTACAATGCATGTTATTTCTTGACCTCTGTGTGTGTATTATTATTAAAAATACTAAAGTGGGAGCCAGAAGATCAGAAATTCTGCTCCCTACTTTACAAGATGTAAAACCATGGGCGAGTTCTACTTACCACCTGTTTTCTTATTATCAAATTGAAATGATTACTGTCCTGTCCATATTACAAATGTTATGGATTATCTCATGGGATAATATTTGTGAATATGATATAAATATAAGGTGGTGAAGATAATATAATTTGAATGTATATAATAATCATCGCTCTTATAAATAAGTGAAAATATTTTTGCCTTTTTTAGGTTGGTCACTAATTTTTATTTGGCCCCTTCTGATCTTATACTGACTCGATTACTTTAGCTTCTAGGCAGTCTTCTCTGTTATTCTCTTGCTGCCTTACCTCTACCTCCAAAAAGTGACTCTAAATTACATTCATTCTAATAGTTATTAAGTTGGATTGGAGTTACAATCAAAATACAATATTTGGACATAGGGTTTGACAATTTAAAAATATTAGCTCCAATATATATCTCTTAATGTTTTTACATTTTTTCTTTTTCTTGACACTTTAAAGTTCTGATTACCATTCTGATTGGCAAAAATTAGTACATGCAGCAATACTTAAAAAGTATTCACTATGATCAAATTGTATTTATATCAGGGAAACAAGGATAGTACAAAATTATGAAAATTGTTAACCATTTTGTAACCCTGGTCTCCCTGCTCTGATTTGCTATGAGTTGTCAGATTCTAGAATTGGAGATAGATTTTGACCCAGAGTTTACTAGTTAAGTGATATCTTCTTGAACTTATCTTTGGAGGCTTCTGGAAAGAGAAGGTTGGAACATCAGTCATCTTGAGCTACTGGGAAAAATAGCAAGCAAGGTTGAGTGGTGTGTACATTTTAGATGCCTGATGTTCCCCAGTGCTCTCCCTATAAGAGAGATTGCTGAAAATGAGAACTGATAAGAATGCATGTATCAAGATTGGGTAAATCCCTAAATGTCTATAAACAGGATTCTATAATAATTCATACATTAATATCAAGTGCTTAAACTTAAGCCCAGGCAAGACCAGCCTCTGTGCTGGAGTACTTATACTTCATGAGACCTGCATTCCCTAGGGTGTTTATACTTCAAAGTACAATTCTATTATAAGTGAGGTTCCTGTTTATCCCTTAGGTGTTAGAGCTTTATCTTACCTCTTCAATGTGGAACACCATTCTTGCTATACTATTAAAAACAAAAACACCCCAAACCTAGGTGGTTATGGTTGCACAAAAGTTTTTTTTTTTTTTTTTTTTTTTTTTTTTAACAAAATACAACATTCATTCATTGGGGGGGGGGCATGCTATGAAATCTTGGAATGAATGAACCATTAAAAAATAAACACAGACATACATACTAACATTATATATGACTTAAGTAACATTAGAAGCAGTGACATAAGAAAAAAAAAAGTAAAGATAAAAACATAGACAAAGACTGTCTCTGTTTGCTGATATGATGGTTTATTTAGAAATCCTCAGAAAGTTAAGAAAAAAATCGAGGCAATTTTAGTAACAAGGCCAATGCAAAAGAAACTCAGAAAAATCAATGAAATCCAAGAATATATTAGAAATCCCATTCAAAATAACTACTAAAAGCATAAACTACTTGGAAGACAGTATTCCAAAATAAATAAGATTTCAGAGATTCAGTTTAAAATAACTTTAGACAATAAAATTATTCTTACATATTTGAAATAATGTAACACTCCTGGCTTAGCCACCTAATATTAAAAAAAAAAATTGATGCTACCAAAATTAATTAACTAATTAGATGCTATAACAGTCATGGTCCTGAAGAGATGCTTTATAGAACTAGACAAACTAATCACATCCCTTTAGAGGATATACAAGTTTTACAATCTGAAGGGAAATAAGAAAAAGAAATGGAAATGAAGAGAGATATAGAACTTATAGACTTCACATTGTATTTTAAAGCACTGATTATCAAGACTATTTGATAGTATGTTAAATAATAGGAAAGGATATCAGTATAACAGACTATGAAAGAATCAGAAATATTTTAACTCAGTAATGTAGCTTTTTTTTTTTTTTTTTTTGGTGAGACATTTGGTTCAGTGGCTTATCGGGGATCACATAGCTAGAAAATAGTGTGGCTGAATTTAGATTTGAACTCAGGTCTTCCTAATTTCAGGAATTTTAGTTCAGTGTTTTATCCACTGCGCCATCTAGCAGCCCCAGTAACCTAGCTTTCAATAAAATAGTACATATAAGTAATTTGAGTAAATAGGTTTAAACTAATAGTTTTTGTCATATAGGACAATAATCTCAAAATGTTTATCTGCCATGCAGATTCAAGGTCAACCATATAATCTTGAGAAGGTAAGGTGCCTTTTAAATTATGACTTGGATGAAAGCTCTTAATCAAACTAGGAATTGAACAGTCATAAAAATTAAAATAAGTAATGCTGATTACTTGAATTTGAAGAAAAATCAATGAAATTAAAATAAGAAGGGAAACTATCAACTGGGGAAAAAAATCTTTGCACTATCTTTGAAAAAGATAAAATCTTTTTTTAATCTTTGAAAAAGATTTAAAAAAAAGACCTGGTATCCAAGCTGTCTGAAATTAACACAAATAGATAAGGTTCAAGATTCATTCCCCAAAAAGCAAATAGTTCTCAAAAGAATTCATACTGTAAATAATCATGGGGAAATTCTCTAGCTCTCTAATAACAAGAGCATGAAAATCAAAAGAACTCTGAAGTTTCACCTCATACCCAGAAAACTGACCAAGATAACAAAAAAGGAGAAGGAAATAGCTATTTAATGAATACCTAATATGTACCGGACACTGGGCTTATTATTTTACAAAAATTTATCTTATTTGATCCTTACAATAACTGTGAAGGTAAATGATATTATGATTCTGATTTTACAGTTGAGAAAATATATAGAGCGGTGAAAGTGACCAGTCCAAGGTCACAAAACAGGGAGTGTCTAAGACCATATTTGAACTTTTAAGTCTTCCTCACTCAGACCCAATGCTCTACCCCTTATGCCACTTAGCTGCCTCAGTTTTCAAATATTCAGCATTGAAGAAGTTATGGGAAAGACAGACACACTATTGTTGGTGCTGTGGAATTGGTCCAAACATTTCAGAAAGAAATTTTGAGTATTATTGAGAAAATGAAATGTCCATACTTTATAATCTAAAGATCCTACTGTTACCTGTAGTACCTTGAATATGTCAAAAATAGAAAAAGCCGGGGGCAGCTAGGTGGCGCAGTGGATAGAGCACCAGCCTTGAATTCAGGAGGACCCGAGTTCAAATCTGGTCTCAGACACTTAACACTTCCTAGCTGTGTGACCCTGGGCAAGTCACTTAACCCCAGCCTCAAAAAAAAAAAAAAAAAAAAAAATAGAAAAAGCCCCAAGTACACCAAAATATTTATAACAGCATTTTTTATAGTAGCAAAGAACTGGGGGAGGAGCAGGGGATTAGGAGACGATTGTGCATGTTCATAAATTGTTGTCCTTGTGCGTCTTACTGTCTAATAGAGTGACAAAATACTGATATGAATAAATATAATAAAAATATGCATATTCAGTATAGAATTAGATTATTATGTGTGACTTGAGAAGGGAAAGATCATTACCCGTTAGACAATCATGCAGTAGGCAGCATTTGAGATGGATTAGGATTTGGATAGACATGAAGAAGAATGGGTTGAGGAACATTTGGGAAAGGGATATTGGGCATGTTTTGAGGAAAAGAAAGTAGTCTGCTTTGGCTAGAATGTAGGATGTGAGGATAATAATAGTAGTATAAGATCAGTTTGGAAAGGCAAAAGAACATTAGATTATAAAGGCTTTTGAATATCACATTAAGGAATTTTATTTGACAAGATAATCTTAACCTTTCTATTTATTTTTTCTGTGATCTTAGACAAGATAGTGAACCTTTTCGGGATTCTCAGTTTTCTCATCTGTAAAATAAAAGGCTTGGAGTAAATGATCATTTAGGGTCTTTTCCATCTCAAATCTTTTGAGTTTTGAATAGCAGTGATATGACCAGTTCTGAGCACACTAAGAGTTGGCCTTCTATAAAGCTTTATGCTTTAGAGAGGCCTTTACATACATTGCTTCATGCAGCATTTTATTACTCTATTTTATAAAGCATAATAATCTGATAGTCACATAAAAGAAACAGGGAGCAGAGAGGAAGATTGGAAGGTTTGCTTTATATTGTTATTACATAGTCTTTATTTCATAGATGCACAAATATGTTTCATAAAAATCACAGAAAAACCCAAGAAAATATGTGTGGGTATCCTTCCAAAAAGTGTTATCACATATACTTGGACTGTTTTCATAAATTTGAACTTTATCATTTATCCATGTTCAATATAATTTTCATAGTTGGCAAGTCTTGAATATGGAGAGTCTTAAATCTCTATTTACATTCAGTTTTTATTCAATTTTCTGAAATGTGTGAGATTATCACATATAGTTAACTCAGTGAAGCAAGTAACTTTAATTTTCTAATATAGTCTGTATAGTCTGTAAACTCAGCTTTTCCCCTGAGCAAAAGTAATTATCAAGCACCAATAATAATAACTCAAACATATATAAGACTTTAACTACTATCCTTCACTACTTGGTTGACTCATCATAATGTGGAGTAACCCAGCGATCTAAAGGGATGTCCTAGTGGAACAAACTTTGACAGGTCCCATTAAGCTGAAAAAGTTTCAGTTTCAGAAAAGTATCTTTTGTTATAGGTCACAGTAATTCTCAAGACTGCTTATTAAGTTATACAATATCTATAATCTCTGTTTTTAGAGGAAATATCCAGACTGACAAATATTTAAATCTTTTTAGTATTGAAATTGAATTGAAGAGAGTTCAGTTTTTATTAGATGTTCATAATATAAATTCTAAATTGAATGAGTTCTTAGAAAATAAGAAAACAAGTAATTGTTTTGTAATGATATTTGAAGTCATCTTCATTTTGAAGTCTTTAATAGGAAATTGTCAGTCACTTAAAGAAGTTAAGAGAAAACTGTTTCTTTTTAATAATAATGTAGTAGCTTTTGGGAACACTGAAAACTTGGTCTTTAGTAGGTTAAGAAATCTTAAGTCACATAGGTAGTAAATAATATAGCCTTGGTTTGGACCCAGAGTAGGATATGCTGGCAAAAGATTTTAACATCTGGTTTCTCCAGGAGGAAAATGTATGTACAACTGCTTTTATTTTTTATTAACATTAATTCACTTCTCAAGTATTGAAAATGAAAAAACAACAAACCAAACCCTGCTTTGTAATATTTATTTTTGAGTTATAAATCCTAATAGTGAAAACATGACCATTAGTAAGCCAGTTTGAATTGATTCCAGCACACCCCTGCTTCTGATTCACTGATTCATCAATTTTTCGTGTTTGTTATAAAAGTAGAGGCCAGATTGTTTTGCTGAATTTCTTCTCCCATCCATTCTGATATGCTATTCATTAATTTTCATTTTTCCACGAGTATCTTTCTCCTGTCATTTATTCTTCTTTGAAAAATGTTTTGTAAAGATGCAGATCTATTTAGAAACAAAAAAGGAATTGGTGTCCAGTGAGTGGCTTCCTGAATCATGGAAACAATTAAAATTATATTTAAGAGAGTGCTAATAGTGATAAAATGCAACAAGCCTTGAGGTGCAGTTGTAAAGCAGTTCTTAGAAGAATGACCAATCACGTCAACAAAATTGGGGGGAAAAAAGTGTAACTGTGAATTGAATATGCAATTCAAAAAAACTAGTCCCAGAACAAACAAGAGATTTCTAAAACTAGAAAAATAGAAATTAGGTAAAGAAACAAAATTGAAAACAAAACATAACAAAACAGCACAACAAAACATTTTGTAAGTGCACTGAGAATACAAGACTGAGTATTTCCAGGCATTCATAGAGGGGGAAAAGGATTAAAAAATCATGATGCCTGGTAGATAAGGCCTAATGAATGTGGCACAAGAATAGGTGTGGCCTTCTCCTATTGGGGAGTTAAGTGGCCTAGTGGCTATGCATTTATGTGTTCACATGCAGTAAGGTGGTTCGGTGCCTGGCCTTCCTGACCTCAGGAAGACTCATCTATGAGTTCAGATTAGCCTCAAACACTACCTGTATTACCTGGCAGGTCATTTAACCCTTCTTGCCTCTGTTTCTTATCTGTAAACTGAGCTGGAGAAGGAAGTTACAAATTACTCTAGTATCTTTGCCAAAAAAATCCCCAGTGGAATCATGAAGAATTGGAAAATGATTTAAATCTCATTGAATTGTGTGCCCTTTTAGTTTTGATTAACCTAGTTCATAATAGCTAATATTTAAGAGCACTTTTAAGATTTGTACCAAGTACATTGTATAAAGTATACATATAAATACATGTGTATGTCTATATTTGTGTGTATGACAAATAAGTGTTGAGTAGTTCATTCTTCTTATTAATATCGAATATCATTACTAACATGCTGAACAGAAACACTAACTGGTTCAGATATCTTTCCCCCAACCTCATAGTTTTTTCTTTATTTTTAAGGGCAACAAACATGTTTCACGTATTTCTTCTAAATAGTCCAAATTTATCAACTCTTAGAGTAGCACTGATTTCTTAATAATGTATTTTTACTATAAGAGTGGCAAAGGTCTTAATATAAGGAAAATCTTAGGGATAAGCAATTCAGAGTTTGTTCCCAGGATAAGTATTCAAAATAAGATATTGTTTTATAAAATTCCTATCATCTTAGAGGGCATATAGGTACTTATATTCATATGAAATAATTCTTATCTGTGTAGAATTTTTTAATTTATAAAAACACTTCCTTACAACAATTCTATGAAGTGGGTAGTGTAAATCCATTTTGCTGATAAACTGAGGCTTAGAGGGTTTTTGATTTGACCACCAAAACACAGCTAGTCTCAAAGCCACATCTTAGAACTAGATCTCCAATGCTTTTTCCATTATATCATGCCGCCTCACAATACATTTATTAAAAACAATGTTTTTATTTTTTCTAACCCAGGAAAATAAATGGGTTTTGACCAAACAAAGGATAGAGCATAAAAGAGAAAAAATACACTTTCTTGAAAAACTTTTGCACAAATAAGATCAGTGTAGCTAAGATTAAAAGGAAAATTTATAATTGGAGAAAAAAAAATCTTTGCTTCAGATACCTATTTTTTAAAATAATAGCTTTTTATTTTCAATATACATGCAGATAGTTTTCAACATTCACCCTTGCAAAACCTTGTGTTCCAAATTTTTTCCCTCTCTTCTCCCCCTTCCCCCAGTCAGCAAGTAATTCAATATAGGTTAAGCATGTGCAATTTTTCTAATCATATTTCCACATTTAACATCTGCACAAGAAAAATCAGATCAAAAAAGGAAAAAAATGAGGAAAAAAAAAAGCAAAAAGGTGAAAATACTCTGTTGTGATTCACATTCAGTCTTTTATCTGGATGCAGGTGGTGCTTTCTCCATCACAAGTCTGTTGAAATTGCCTTGAAATCACCTGTGTTGAAAAGAGCCAAGTCCATCAGAGTTGATCACATAATCCAGATATCTCTTTATGTGACTAATACAAGATAAACAGTGAGAATCACCACTTTGTTATGTGGCTAAAAAAATATAACCAGTTTTCAGGGGAATTGTAAATCATCAGTATAAAACATTTTTCCTGTCACTACTAACACAAGAAATGAATAATAGTTAATTTTGGAGAGAATGTGCCTACCACAGGGAATGTGTACAAACAAACTAGCTCTCTCAGTGCGATTGGTGCAACTTTCTAGAGGAAAAAAAAACACTTTGAGGTTACTCAAGAAGAGACACTAAATTTCACATATTTTGATCAAGACATCCCACTAAAAGACATATACTATATGGAAGTCAAAAACAAAGAAGAGTTCCATATTTATCAAAATAGTCATAGCTATTTTTTGAGATAGCAAAAAAACTGGAAGTGATATCTTGCTGTGAATTGGAGATTGGCTAAACAAATTTTGGCATATGAGTATAATAGAATGTTATTGTACCATAAAAAATTATAAATGTAAGATATTCAGAGAACCATGTGGAGATTTGCATGAACTTAATCAGTTAAGTAACCAGTAGAACAATATACATAATGATTGCAATAATGTAGTTGAACACTTAAAAACTAATGATCAGTTTTGGCTTCAGGAAAGAGACGAAGTACCTCTCTCCTTTTGGTATGAAGAGGGAGGTAGAGGAGAAGCAAATAACAACTATGGGTGCAGAATATTGCATGTACTGTCAGATGTCGTTACTTTGATTTGTTTAACCATTTTTCTTTGTTACTGAGTCTTGAAAGATAGGTAGCAAGGGACTCATAAAAAAGAATTAAACTTATTCAGAAGAAAAAAGTTGCTTTGAAAAATTATGAATGATGAATATTATATCTAAGTTAAAATTGATTTTTAACAAGTATTATCATATTAGTAAAATTTTGACAGATGTCACTTTTTAAAAGAAAACAATGTCCTTTTTTGTTTGTTTTCTCTTTAGTGGGCATTTGGAGTAACACTGTGGGAACTAATGACTCTGGGCCAGACCCCATATGTGGATATTGACCCCTTTGAGATGGCTGCTTATCTAAAAGATGGCTACCGAATAGCCCAACCAATCAACTGCCCTGATGAACTGTAAGTTTTAGCATGTTGAAAGAAATAAAAATTCAGGCTTATTTCATTGACAAATGTATATTTATTATGAAATAGAAAATCTAAATCAGAACTTTCTTCTTTAGTGAGAAAATTTCCATAGTGAATTGGAAGCTTTAAAAGATCATGACACTTTTCAGATTACTGAGTTGTAGGATAGAACAAATCAATTTATTTCTTAATGTTTTTTTATTTTAGCCCCACAGAATATTTTATACAGATTAAGCATCTAACTGAATAAATATGTATTATTTCATTCATAGTAATTGCTATATATTATTTGAAAGGCATTCTTAAAGATTTCAATTAAAAGCAATTACATATACAAGTATAGACAGATATATGAATACAGAATTTATTTCATACTTAATGGATTTTTAAAAAATACTTGTTTAACATCTGAACTCACTGTGTCCCAGTCATGTGGACAATACTATGGCATAAAAACTCCTTGAAAATAAGGATTATTTCACTCTTTGCATTTGTAACTCCAGTATAGTACCTGGCTCACTGTTGGCAGTTAGTAAATATTTGGTTGACTGAATATTATAAAGGTTTTAAGGGCATGAGTATGACATAGTTGCTCCATCATTAACATTTTAATTTTGTGAGGAAAATGAAACTATAAGTTGGGAACATAATGTCTGTGACATTGTTATTTTATAAGATATCTAACTTAAATCTCAGCTCACCCTTTTTAAAAAGTCTTCACATTTAAATGGGTCAGTTAGGTAGTGCAGTGGATAAAGTACCAGGCCTGGTGTCAGTAAGATCTAAGTTCAAATTTGGCTACAGACACTAGTTATGCGACCCTGGGCAAGTCACTTTACCTTGTTTGCCTCAGTTTCCTCATCTGTAAAATGAGCTGCAGAAGGAAATACCATATCATTTCACTATTTCTAATAGTTCCTTTTAGCCCAGTTCTGTTTTTTTTTTAAAGAGTTCTTAGAGTCTGGTCTTGGAGTTGAATCTTGGCTCTTATACTTGTGACCCAAGACTTGATTTCTTCATTTTTTATTATGGGTTAGCCTAAATGACATATAGGAATATGTCCTCCTAACTATAAATCTAATATAAGTGAAAATAAGCAGAACCAAAAGAAAATATAACATGATATAAATTGAAAGATTATTACAAGGAATTTAAACTCTGATTAATTGGATAATTAAGAACCCAGAGAACAGATAATAAAATATCTCTCAGTAGAAAGTTAAGAAACAACTTTGAAAGAATGTCATGTATGTTATCTGATGCAGTCATTATATTGAATATTTTTGCTTGATTAGTTTTTCTATGCCACAAAGGTGGAGGGTTCAACCTAAAATTCAGAATTTAAATGTCAGCTGTATAATAAAAGAAGGCATCACTAAAATGTGTCTTTTAAAAATAATCATGAGATTTTTTAAAAAATCAGTTCAGTATATATTTAGCCACTGATATTCTAAACATTTCGTCTGTTGCTTGAATTTCTTGCTCTATTAGTTATTTCAAATTAGTAAAACTGATTTAATAATTAGTAGTAAAATGTTCAAAAAGAAGAAAAGAAAACATTTAAGAGAAATCAGTTAACTTAGAGATAGTACCTAAATTTGTCAGCTACCCTCTACTATATTTTTAAAAATTAATCTGTTGCTTGCATTTTAAAGACCAAAATTCATTTCTATTTTACATTGTCATTTTCCTGTTTTTGCTGATAGTGTTTTTTTTTTTTTCTTTTGTACCTCTCTCCCTCCTTGCAGATTTGCTGTGATGGCCTGTTGCTGGGCTCTAGACCCTGAGGAAAGACCTAAATTCCAGCAGCTTGTGCAGTGTCTCACTGAATTTCATGCAGCTCTTGGAGCCTATGTTTGAATCACCTGGCACAAATGCCACAATGGAGCACCAGTGATTCACTTTGGACTCAGTTATAAACACTACATATATAAGCAACGCCAATGGAAGAAGATATTTCTTCTAAAACACTGTGCCTTAGAATGCTTTAGTAACCTGAAGGTGTTTTTTTTTTTAAACAGACAACTTGATAATGTTGAGTATTTTCTAGATATCACTTTTTACTAAGTTGAACTGAGAGAATTTTTCCCAAATTTTTTTATAAAAATAAAACTACAGTGGACTTGAGGTGTAGGATGGATGAGCATTCTTTAAAAAAAAAAAGAAAAAACCCACCTAAAACCCATGCTTTTAAAAAACATTTAAACTCAGATGTTTGGAATAGCTATTTTCATATTAATTGTTTTTATTTTGACTTCATCAAAATAATAGTAAACGATTAAATATAATTTTAAATTGTGTTTCCATCAATAATTTTGGCAACGCTTCTTCAAGATGAAATATTTCTGTTCTGAAAAAAAAAAGAGTAATTTAAAAGTAATGCTTTCTTGTTGACCTAACTTATACTTGGGAAAGTAAAATTGAAGATAGGTGAATAGAAAAACTTGAGCTGAATTTCTTTTAAATATTTTTATGCTTTCAGAGAGGCACAGGAGAAACCTTTGCATGAAAATTTTTCATCCTGAATTTTTGCGTGGCAAATTTTTCTATTGAAAGGTGTCTTTCCTTTTTTATTTTAATTATTTTTTTCAGAGTCAGGAGCTAAGGTAATAATTGCTTGAAATGGGCTTAAATCAGCTTTGTAGATGGCCATGTGCCTGGGACCAGTAATAATTTCTGTTAGGCCAGTAGTAATCAATGTTGATTTTATTTATTTTGCTGTCTGGGTACTATAGATAGTAAAGTCCTTGAAAGGATAATCACATCTTCACACTGAAAAAACTCTCTTCTGGCACCTAGTATAGTGCTATGCACAGAGTTGGTGCTCAAATTATTGTGGGCAACATTGCAGGCTGGTCAATTTTGTGTTCATCTTCAAGGCTGGGTTAAGTATACAAATTTGTTTCTCAAAACACTTGAAAAATTAAAGAATTTGTTTTATAGTCTAGCATTATTGAAACTAATTGTGGTAAATGTGGTCTATATTTCTCCATTTATTACTATGTTTGACTTCCATTTTAGAGATCCTTGGACATGAAAAAGCTAGAAAAACATATCAGTGTGTGATAACTCCTTCTACTAATGCAGATTTCATACCTTTCATAAATTAACAGATGATTTCAAAAGTTGCTGTGATCAAAGTTTAGAAATACATTTATTTTATTCTATAGGCATGTTACAATTAGAACCCAAAGCCTCAGTAAATCCTAAATAATTCTGACCTTTCAATACCACTAAATCACTTACTTGTAATCAAAATTTATTCATGCCCTTACCAGTTTATTGTTTTGAGCTGATACACATCTAGACATTTCCTGACTAAATAATTAAGGGATATGTACACTTATGTGTTCATTTGATTGGCTTAAGTACATAATGAATGGTGACTGGCTGTAGTTATTAATTTCATTGCCACTTTTGACTTTTTAAAAAACAACTACGTCATACGTAAAGTGGTGTTTTTAATTATCCCATCCCACTTCAGTTATTAATTTCTAAATCTTTATATACGGTCTTGTCATGTATGCTAAATAGGGAAAGGTAGAGACATGATTTGTATGCTATAGTTATTAAGTTCCTATAAAATTTATCCATGGCAATAGACCATATCCTATACCTAATCCAATCATATGGCAAATGCATGCTCAGTATGACAAAGGAAATCAGATGTCAGAATATGGAAAGATTGTTACCAGACCCAGTACTATATATACCTGGGTCAGCAGCTCAATTACACATCTTATTGATTGTGAACCCATTAAGATCATACAAAACACATTTGTTATTAAAACAGCAGGTTCCCAAATGGTTAATTTTGTTCATCTCTGTTCTAAAATTAGGGTCCTATTCTAATTAAAATTTTTATATTTGACCACACAATATTTGCTTGGTAGGTAGGTCTGGTTTAAATCTACCCTGTAAGGACATAGTTAAATCATTAATAAGGAACAGTGCATTAAACAGTCCTGTGAGGTGAAAGTCCAGAAGTGTTATGCAAGCTCTCCTACTCAAATCAGTTGATTTTCTTGGGAGTGAAAAACAGAAGTCCTATCAATCAGAAGCACTTATAAAGCACTGACTGTGTGCTGTGTGCTACATATAAAATGACAAAACTGCTTGGTTCTTCCTCTTTTGGAAGAAATAAAATAAAAAATAAAATATAATTTCAGTAAGCATGAGAATAGAAGATATGCTAGCTGCTGGAGAATCAGCAAAACAATGGAGAAGCTGTCATTTCAGTGGAGTTTTTCAGAAAATTCTAAAAGATTAGAGATTGCATTTCTATCATGTGAGACGACCAGTGTCAAAGAATGGACATTAAAGATGGAACATTATACATGAAGAACAGCAAGAAAACTAGGTGATTTGAACTGTAGCATGCAAGAAAAATAATAAAATTTAGAGCAGCTAGATAGTATAGTGAATAGAGTGCCAAAAACATTTTCTTGAATTCAAATCTGCTAGCTGGATGAGCCAGGGCAAGTCCCAACTCTGTTTGCCTTAGTTCTGTCACTTGTAAAATTGCAAATGGCAAATCATTCCAAATAACTCCAATTGGACACAACTAAAATGACTAACAAAAATTGGAAAAGGAAGGTTGGGACTGGGTTATGAAAAAATAGAATAGGGCATTTCCCATCATTGTCATTTTGACAAAATAAAATTGCCCTTCAGACCCACACATTTTTTCTAATCCTTTGTTAAAAAGTAATAGGAATTCTCCAAGAAATGCCTAATTGAAATTCCCCATAATTTCTATAGTCAACTTTTGAGCCAGATTTGTGAGTTACTTCAGTTACTGCAGTTCATCCTACCAGTTTGGTCTGCGGTCTATTTCCACAGTAGCATTGCTTCTGCTTGGATTCACGCCTATGAATGTATTTAATATGCAGTGCATATTATGTAGTTGGTCTCTACCCCAAGGATATGAAGACTTCTCCAGATGTTTTTTCCTTGACTTCCAATTTATGCATGGTGAACTAATTTTGGTGGTCAAAATTGAATTCATCTGACGCTGACAACCATCCTGCAACATTCAGACTATGCCCCCACTTTTATCACCACCATACTGCCCAAATTCAGTTCTAAAGTAGGTTAATGTGTTACTGAGTTGTCCTGGTGAAGTTGGTGTCATATGTACTCTGACATCCAAAATTGGTCCCCTGACCTTGTCTCCTAAAAATATTTTTGATCAGTTACCATAAGGCAAATGGTAACTAGAGAGGACTAAGGATCACAAACTCCATTGGAAACAGACAGGTCCATATTAAGATTGTGCCTTATGCATCAGTCTTGATCATCAAAACACTGACAAAACTTCCTGAGAGAAGTAGAAAAATGCTGGCTTTAATGAGATTGATATTGCTCAGAACAGGCATTCTGTGGGATGCAGTGGTAGATATCTTCATGATGTCACTGATGACATCAATGGTGGTACTGTGTGGAATGTCCAGCTGGTTTAGAACCACAAAGGAAATTGTTATAATAAAAGACTATTTGATAACAGATGGTCACTTCATTTCTCAGAACAGAAGGGGAGAAAATACCAAGGGGTTTTGAAATGAGAAAATAGGAAAGTCACTACACACGATCTCAATTTTCTCACTAGACATTCCAAACCTATCCAAGAGCTTTTATTTTGAGCTGTGGTCCAAATGTTTTCAAATTCTGCCTTTTTAAGCCACTTCTCAAAAATCTGAAACCACTGCTTTCAACTGACAGCAATGAGAATGCTAAATATGGTATTTAGTTTTATTACCTCAAAATCCTTAATGCTCACTCTAGGTTCTAGGTTAGAGTCCTCAGCAGTGGATAGTGATCAATTTGAGATCTTCCATTTCATCCTTCATACACACTGGGGAACAACACACTGTATCTTCCTATACATGGCAGCTCCATATATGACCACCATAGCACCCTTCAGTCACCAACCATAAATCTCTTGCTGTTTTTTTATTAGAGAGTTCCCTGCATATGGATACTCATTCTTCTTTGGAATGCAAGGAGCTACTTATTTTTATAGGTTTCAACTCTTAAACTCTTAGAATTTTTTTAATTGGAAAGTTTATTTTTATATTAAAGCTTTTTATTTTCAAAACATATGCAGAGATAATTTTCAACATTCATCCTTGTGAAATCTTTTGTTCCAAATTTTTCCCTCCCTCCCCTTCTTCCCCTAGATGGCAAGTAATCCAATATGTTACACGTGTGCAATTCTATATTTCCACAAATATTATGCTGCACAAGAACAAAAAGGGAAGAAAAGAAAATAAAATGCAAGCAAACAGCAACAAAAAGAGTGAAAATACTATGTTGTGATCTACACTCAATACCCACAGTCGCCTCTCTCTGTGCAGATGGCTCTCTTCATCACAAAACCGCTGGAACTCACTGTTGCAAAGAGCCACATCTGTCATAGTTGATCATCACACAATCTTGTTGCTGTGTTAATGTTCTCTTGGTTCTACTCATTTCACTCAGCATCAGTTCATGTAAGCTCTCCAGGCCTCTCTGTATTCATCCTGCTGGTCATTTCTTACAGAACAATAATATTCCATAACATTCATATACCACAATTTATTCAGCCATTCTCGAATTGATGGGCATCCACTCAGTTTCCAGTTTCTGGCCACTACAAAAAGGGCTGTCACAAATCTATGAGAATTCTAAAGAGATGAGATAAGTTCTTTGAGAATTCTGTAAGAATTATTAAGGTAGAGAGGTCCTCATTGTCCTTTTTTTCTGTCATAATTCTTTTTCTCAATGTTCCTGACATACTTTGTGATTCTCATCTGTCCTATTTAGATTGTCATGTTTTATTTGAAGCATTTTTTTTCCAACTTTTTTTTTTTTTTAGTAAATAGACTTTCATCTTGTGTGCATAAAGTTGTCACTCAAAAGGCAGAATCACAAAAGAGAAAACTTGCCCATTATATTTTGTACTAGGTAAGTTGAGCTACTAGCTAACCATAATAATCATGCCATTTCCTACCTCCATGAATTCTGCAGGCAATATTATATGCCTAGAATACACTTGCTTTTCATTTTTTCATGGCAAAATATTTCTCTTCCTTTAAGGTTAAGCTTGGATGCTACTTCTATAAAGCCTCTCTTAATTTACCTCTGCCTGAAAGTAGTCTTTTCATCAATTTTTCCTAGGTATTTTCTCTGGATCTCTCCTTTACCCTCATATCTTACTTTGTTTTTTACATGTTGACACTGGAAAAAGGAAAAAAAAATGCACAATAACCTAGGTTATAATATATTACATAGTTAAATGGGTAGTCTGTTGAGTTTGTATATGTATATGCATATGGATGTGTATACATATATGTATATGTATATGTATATGTATATGTATATGTATGCACACATATATGTATGTTTATCTTAGGCATTATAAATGTTCAGAAGCCTAGAGGAAGAGATTGACCAGGATTTCATTTCATTTTAAAAGTAGCACAGCATTTTCAAAAATTGCAAGCTAATTATGGATGCAAAACTTCATCTTTTTTTTTAACATCCTCACAATATTTTTATCAGGTTACAATCTTAAATCAAAATTACAGATGTAGTCAGTGGAAATATATGTGATGGGTAGGGTGTGGTATGATCTCAACAATAATTTTTGTGCAAAAAATTGGAAAGCATCATGACCAGAAAAGGAAGGAAAAAATTCATGCAATAGTGAAGTATGATTACCCAAGTGTTGCTGGTCAATGAGGTAGGAAATGGCAATTGTTTCCGAGACAAGTCTATTTCACCCTTTTTTTGAGCAATTGAGTTTTTAAAGATCAATGAAATTTTAATTTTTTTTTCTAAAAAGGAAATGGAGAGGCATACAGTTAGTGAAAATAGGTTACTACATATTACCAAGGAAAACATCAGCGATATAAGGGATAATGTAGGAGAGATATGTGACCAGAAAATAAAATGAGGAGTAACCATGTAGAAAGACTATTGTCCATTAGTAGTCACATAATGTCAAGAAATATAAATAAAAGACACCACCAGCACACTGGAGAGTTCTCCCATGATGGAGTAGGACATGGAAAAGAGGTACACAAGGTGAAAAAGGTATAGATGGATTGCAATCTGTACCTCCTGGAAAATTGGATACAAGCAGATGCCCTTTAGAGTGGGAATGAGAGGAAGAAGGAAGATACCAGTTCCAGGAAACCCACAGCCTCAGAAATCAAAATGATGATGAAGTCTGCCTCTGAGGAAAATCAACACTAGCACAAAGGCCCAGCTTCTTCTATCTCTGAACAGTTTTAGACTGTGTTTCAGTTTTCTGAAGACTAGAGGACTCCCACTAGCCAGTATGGAAATCTTAATGCTGGAGGCTATTTCCAGGACCCAAGAGGGAAATTCAGTCTCCATTCCTGATCAGTGCTGTGGGCACAGCCTTAACTGTCATACCTTTTGCCTGTTCTGGAATGGTCATCTGTCCTTAAAATTGCCCAGAAAGAAACTAGAGGCAGAGCAGACAATTGGGTTGCAATGTTGAGCCAAGGAGCTCTCTTTTCTGGGTACACAGTTGTTCTGAGTTTAGCCCAGTTTCTTGAAATAATTTCCAACTTGATCTTGGTATATTTTGGTATCTATGCCATCAACTTTTGTATTACCAATGAATTAATAAACACTTCCCATATCTTTATCTATGGATTGTTAGAGTTTGAAAAATCTTAAGTCATTTTTAAAATGAAGAAATTGAAACTTTTGAGGTTAAATAACTTAGCTAAAATTGGTAGCAGAGATACTAGCTAATGCAGCTAACTATAATACAGGCCTCTAAATTTCTAGATTATTGGTCTGTCCCCAATATATTCTAACCAAGTCACTGATAAATTTCAGAAGGCCATCGTCAAGAGGATCTGCTGGCATAGCCTTGGAGCTTTCTCATCAGGCTGATATTATCATTAATCTGCATTATTTGTGTAAATTCTTATCTGAATTTCTATTTAGTTTAGAAGTAGTTTTACCTTTGGAAGGTATAGCTGATTCAATAAGCATTTATTAATGCCTACTCTATCATAGTTACTGTGCTGGATACTGAGTTCCCAATTTCTGCCATTAAGGAACTTCTATTATCCTGGGGAGAATAAGATGTACATGAATAAATAAACACACACACAAATATATACATGTTATTCAAGGTGACCTAAACATCTATTAAAATTTAAAACTATAAGTCTTCTGGGACAATTTACATATATGTATATACATAACATTTACACATTTATATATATTAATGCACATGCACATATTTGTAGGTATTATTATGCATACATGTGTACCTATGTTATATTACGTACTATATACACACACACACACACACACACACACACACATATATATATATATATATAGGTGTATATGTATATATTCACACATAAATATATGGTGAAAGAGGCCACTTTTTGCCTCAATTTCTACCTAATGTTAATCACTAAATGGGCATTACCTCAGTCATACTGAGGCCTGTTTAAATACTTTAGCTTAAAAAAGACCAAGGTCTCCCACTGCATCCAGGGCCACCTCCAGCCATCCAGATCTATATCTGGCCACTGGACCCAAATGGCTCTGGAGGGGAAACTGAGGCAGGAGACCTTGCACAGTCCTCCCCCACTCAAATCTAACTCACCTGCCTATCATGGCATCACCTTCCTGAGGTCATGGTCCTCTTCAAGAATGAAGGTCAAACAATAATAACATCATATATATGCACATATTATATATAATACATACATATAAAAATAGATATGTATATAACTGTGTGTGTATATATATATATACATATCTATCATCTATCTATCTATCTATCTGTATATTTATGTTGAGTGTGACATCTAAAAGAAGAATCAAGAAATAGCTCTGGGACTGGGTTTTGATGCAAATTATGGGCTTTAAAAGGTGGAGATCAAAAGAAAGGGAATTTAACTCCAAGCACAGGAAATATGCAAAAGGTTAGAGATGCGAATATCAAATAGGTCATTTTAACCAGAATGTAGAATGGATGAAGGGAAGCATTAAACCTTAAAAGTTAGGCTGGAGCCTGCTGTTAACAGTGTACCTTGGTCTGGTCTCACTGACCATCCCTATTCCCCCTCTGGTTAGTAGAATCAGTAAGTGTATAAAAGGACATGTAGAAGAGACAACAGCAGAAAGGAAAATTGCAAAGGGGAACCTGGAAGTCACATGCAAACTGTCCCCCAAATCAAAGGAGCATAATTTACAAATGTCATTATAAACCAAAATTCACATTCTGGTTATTAATATGTGCGGAATCAGGGAGACCCATCTTGCTTATCATGCTGCTTCTCAAGGTTTCTGGTTCTGTGCTATGTAAATTTCAGACAAAATCCAGACCTTCACAGCTCCAGACCAACAGAACATCAAATAGATGCTGATTTCTTCAGAATGATGTCTTTGAAGTTTTACCCTCTGACTTTGAGATGAGGTGAGCTAATGAGCTAACCCCAAGGTGGAACAATAGGAGCTGCTCTGTTTCCTCAAAAAACTATAAAAGAAGAACGGAAATACCTGCTTCTTGACTTCTCCTCTCTCTCCACTGGGGCCATGTCTACTACTCCCAATTCTAATCCATGGTTACAAGAGTGATACCCTCTGCCTCTCTTCTGCTCATCTTTTTTTCCCTTGCTATTTACCTTCCTTCCCATCTCATCCTTGTTCCCATGCTGTCCATTTCTAACTTTTTCAATGCTTGTCTCTGTACTTTTGGGCTTTTTGCCCCCACTACCTTCTGTTTTAATTAAAGTTTGATTGTCACTCCATTTCCTTGCTGATTGTGATATTTCTCAGTGAGGACCCAAAAGCAGAGGGTACCTGCCCCTATTTCATAATTTCACAAAGTAGTGATCAAACCTAAACACTCCAACCAGCCCACAACATTTGTATTTTAGCTTAGGGGCAATACAGAGACAACCCCAGAACTTTTGTTGTTGTTATTTATCCTTTGTTCTTGAAAAAGACCAATGATATCATGGGGTAATGAGTTGGATTTAAATGAGACAAAGTTGTGTAAAGATGTCAGCCTCACTCTTTTCCAGAGCCATCAAAATTCAATAGCAGATCAAAAGTCAAAATGATTGGCGATAGCCTGGGATGCAGTGACTAAAGTATATTCTGGGGAGTGTGCTTCAAACATTAGGACAATATTTGTCCAATGCCCCAGAAACTTTTTGAACAATCTTGCAACCTGGCTGGACTGTTCCTAAAAATCAGACCTCTTCTTCCAAACCATTTTTAAAATTTGATAACAATGTTCACTCATTTTTTAAATAATAAATTTGTATTGGAATATTATTAAGAAATTCCTCTGAAGCTATCTGAAACTCATATACAAATTCTACAAATCCTTGAGGACAGATAGATGTATTAGTGGATAGAGGGCTGGGCCTGGAGTTAGGAAAACTCCTCTTCCTGGGTTCAAATCAAGCCTCAGATACTAGCTGAGTAATGCTGGGCAAGTCACTTACCCTGTAAAATGAGCTGGAAAGGGAAATGGTTATCAATTCCAGTATCTTTGCCAAGAAAAGCCTAAATGGGGTCATGAAGAGTCAGACATGACTGAAAAACAATTAAACAACAAGAAGTAAACTCGAGGTCTCAGAAAGAGAGGCTAGACCTTGAAGAAGTAGATTTGCCTTCTTGGTAAAGAAAGGACTCTTTGCATTCCAGTCTTCAGTAACGCCAATTCAATCTCCCACTTAGCAGAGCTTCTTGGTTTGCCTTCCTGAGGTATTTATTCTGCTATGCAACACAATCTGGTCTATCTTTCCAGCTCCTGGAGCAGATTAGATACACATGTGATTTGTCAGTCATGCATTAGACAATATTTACAATGGCATCAACTCAATTGGCATGAGAAATCCAAGCTATAATTATTTCATGCTACTCTCTTTTCATTGTCATTTTGCATTCCTCATTCCAGTATCTGAAGCAAATTGGCTACTACGTCACAAGCAAGATAAAGGTCTTTTTCCCCCTCAACTCTAATGAGATAGTGGCGAAAAATGAGATAGGAGATAGTGACAAGAAAGGGAATATGAACAATGAAAACCTATGAAAAGATCAACCATTGAATCGACTAGAATGTTGGATAATCTTCACAAATTGGAATCTGTCAACAATATGCTTTTTGAAAATACAGACACAAGCTTGGCTTTGGCAGAGGCTGTGGAGAGAAAGGGTAGTGAGCCTGCTGTCTTAGAGCTTTCCCACACTTAGGATGGCAAGCATTTGTTTGAGGGCTCTGCCTTCAACTTCACCTTCCAGGGTCATGGGGAGGAGGTACCACCAGGTCGTCATCACTACACAAGTGATGGGAGGATCTAGTGCTGTCCTGATTGATCCTGCTTGGAGGATTTGTCCAGACCCAGTCTCTGCTCTTTTGGGGCATGAGTCACCTGAGAAGGACATCCCAGATGTGGACAAACATGTCAGGAAAACAGAAGCAGATGGAAAATAATCTTAAATGAAGATAAATCACACACTCCTGGGGATGATGGTGTCTTTCCCACTGAGGGCCGCTTCTGAACACAGACTGGCTTCAGTTTTGGGGGAGCATCATCACAGACTTTTCTTAAACTCTTTGGTTATTATTCTGTTGTCCTAATAATTCCAGGAAGATTTTTAAAAATCTAAAAATGACTTCTATAAGCAGGGTTCAGAGTTTGTTGATGTCTTTCCATGTATAGTAATTATTTTACACATTGTTTTCCTGTTTATGCTTCACTTTGTACAGGTTTATATGTTTTCTTATGCCTCTGCATTTTTCATTTTCTAGAGTGCAGTTTGAGGTTTTCAAATATATAGCAAATATATTAATATGTGTATAATCTTATTTGAGTCTCACATTAATATTATTATTACCCACATTTTCCAGATGAGAAAACTGAGTCTCAGGCAGTTTAAATGATTTGCTAAGGATCTTATAGTTAGAAGAAGTTTAAATGAGGATTTGAATTTTACCTTTCTTACTCCAAATTCATAATTTTAGCCAATATATCATCTTTTCATTCATGAACCATAATTTGTTTAGCCATTCCACATTCAGTGGACATCAATTTTGTCACCAATTCTTTGCTACTAGAAAAAAAGTGCTATTATACTAATTTGGTCATATGACACATTTCTTTCAGCCATGTCTTCTTTGGGGATATATGTCTAATAATGGCATCTCTTGGTCAAAGGTGTGGATATTTTAGTTATTTTCTTATTACTTTCTTATTACAGTTCCAAAAAGCTTTCTGGAATGGTTAGGCCTCTTCACTGTTTCTCTAACAATGCATCAGTATGCTAGCCCTCCAACTACTGCTATTTTAAAATTTTTTAATCTTTATCAATTTTCTGAATTTAAGGTAGGATCATGGGATTGTTTTGGTTTGCATTTTCCACATAATTTAGTGATTTGGAGCTATATTTAATTTAATATGGTGTTAGAAGTTTGTAATTATTTTGAAAAGTATTTATTCATAGCCTTTGACCATTTACCCATTGAGGAATAGCTTTTGATCTTATATATTTGTATTATTGTCCTATACTTTGGGTCATATGTGGAAATGTGTAGGAATGTGTGGAAAAGTGAATAGGGTTTGGAAGAGTATGAAGTTCTTAGGTTAGGATGGTCTGGTGCTCTTCCATGTTGATGTCTAAGTCATGTATGTTCTTGGCTTCCAACACACCTTGGGCCCCAGTTTTCTTCTACAGGATATCCTGTAAGTAAGTCCATCCAAAGACCAAGTGTCAAGGATCAGTTTTTTTGATAAGTGGGTATGACCCATGATCTGGTTCAGTCTGCTTAATCCAATCTAACAAGCACTTATTGAGCCTACTATGTAAGCAATGTGCTATAATACAAAACAAAGCAAAAAGGAGTTCCTGCCTTCAAGGATCTTACATTTCACTACCACATGTACACAGATAAGTAAATACAGAACAACATAATTTGAGAAGAAAATCCTACAACCATGGAGATTAAAAAAAGTCTTCCTTTGGGTTGTGACATATGAGTTTAGCCTTGAAGGAAGCTAAAGATGTAAGAGGTAGAGGGAAGGAGGAAATGTGTTCCAGATGTGCAGGACAAACATAGAGCCAGATGATGAATGCCCAAGGCAGGGAACAGCAAGTTGCCCAATTTGGCTGAAATTCAGAGAAGGAGAGTAATGTGCAATAAGGTTGGAAAAATAGTTTGGAAACAGACCATGAATGGCTTTAACAAACAAGCTGAGTTGAAAGAAAAACTACTCGGTGAAAAATATTCAAAAGCCAAGCTAAGGTGTTTTTATTTGTATTTCACTGGAAGGCAAAAGGGAACCACTGAAAATCCTTGAGCTGGTAAGTGAAATGCTCTAGTCTGTATTTGAGGAAGATAATTTTGGCATTTGTATGGAAAAAGGTGATATCAGAAGTCAATTGACTGATTTGTGGGTGGCTCTTACAATAGACCAAGTGGTGAGGCCCTGAGATAGTTTGGCTATCATATAAATGGGGGAAAAGGGACAATTTCCAGCAAAGTAGAGGTTGATTTGGTAAGACTTGGATCTTTAGTACAATAGAAAGAGAAAAGTTGAGAATGCCTCTGAGGTCAGGAAGTTGAGTGACTGGCAAGGTGGTAGTATCCTCAGCACACAGGGAAGTTTGGACAAGAAGTGGGCTTAGAGATAAGAAAATGAATTCTAATTCAAAATGTGAAGTTTGAGATGCCTGCACAATATCTCTACTGTTATATATATATCATTAATTAGCTCATTTCCCTCTTTATTCAAGAGTTGGAACAAAGGATTGATTTCTATTGAAATTAGAAGAATTTTGGTGAGCTATTCAAGAGTCATTCATTTCTGGGATAACATACCAAGGGAGGGTGAACAATTTCTTTCCCTGGAAGTCTTTCAAGTGAGAGTATAGTCCTACATGTCTGGAATTAATTAGGTGTGGTTCTTCCAAGAGGCAGACTGGGTGGCTCTCTCTTATTTCCAGTATAAGTTTGATATGAGTTGGATAGATTTAGCTGTGGCATAAAACACCTGGCACATCTGCATTCCTATTCCATTTCCCTAAAAGACAACACAGTTTGAACAGTTAGTTTTTCTGGTTTATTTCTTTTTATCTTTATATGTACATATGTCCCTCCCCTCCAAATGTCATGGTCCTCCTCAAGAATGAAGGATAAACAGCAATCTACTCATCTACCCATCCATTCATTTCTTTATTTACTTATTTATCTATTTAGTTATCCATTCATTTATTTTTTGTTTATCTATTTATCTCTGTCTCTGTCTCTCTTTCTCTCTCCCTCTCTCTCTCTATCTTTAGTTATTTATGAGAGCAGATAGACATATGCCCCAATGAGTCAAAGTCAAAGGTCTTATATGATCCAAGATATTCACAGAAGCACTTTTTGTCGAACTGAAGAATTAGAAACAGGATAGAGAGGTGTCCATAAAGTTGTTGTTGTTGTTCAGTTGTTTTATTGTCCAATTCTTTGTGACCCCATTTGGAGTTTTTTTGGTAAAGACATTAGAATAGTTTGTCATTTCCTTCTCCAGCTTAGTTTATAAAAGATGAGAAAATTGAGGCACACAGGATTAAGCGACTTGTCTAGGGTTACACAGCTACTAAGTGTCTGAGGTCAGATCTGAACTCCAGAAAATATCTTCTTGACTCTAGGCCTGGCACTCTATCTACTGTGCCACCTTGTTGTTCAACATCAATTAGAGAAGGGCTAAACAACTTGGTGTATATGAATGTAATGGGATATTTCAGCACCTTAAATGATAAAGGTGATGAATTTTAAAAAGCAAGGTAAAACTTAAATGAATCAATAAAAAATATGGAGAAGTGGAAAAATACCATATGTAACTCTTAACAACTAAATGAAAATCACAAAAGAAAAAGAAATAGAACACGATATATTTAACATAACCAAATAATCACAAAGAAAAGTTGAAAAGAATTATCTTTTTTCACCTCTTTTCAGAGTTGGGGAGCTATGGGTATGGAATGGTATATATGTTGCTTATACTTGATAAACTTCTTTTTTTCTTCTATTTCTGTTTTAATCTTTTAAAAAATAATAAGGGATGATTTGTAGTTTTCTCCTATTTTCATTCCTGCAAGTTAGCAGATCCCAATACAACCTACCATCCAATTCAGAAGTTGACTCTACAAAACCTTTGGTTTCTGGATATACATCAGCTTTATTAATATATTTATGTTTATGTATATGCATGTATATTTATATGTATATACATATGAACATATTGAAATCTATAATTTCAGGACTTTCCCCAATTTATTATATATAATGTTATATAGATAGGTTTGGATATATGTCATACAAACAGATACATCTATTTATAAATATATGTCTATGTATAAGTATGTAAACACACATATAGATAGATGACAGGTGGTTGTAGATCTATAGATAGAGATAAAAGTGGGGGGAAATCCTGAAAGTAAGGAGAAATGGAAGATAACTCTTGCTGAAGGTAAGAGTTTAGCTTAATGGAAACTAACATAGGAGATAGCAAGGAGAAAGGAGGTTTTGGTTCCCAGGCTCTTTCTTTAGAAGTGAAACTTCTTTTGTAAATGGTAGTGGGAACTACAAATAGAACTCATTATTGGAGATGGCAAGGCATTGTTTCAGCCTCATTCAGAAAGGGTTCTGAGGAAGACTGAGTGAGGGGGGGATAGAGGAAGGACTGTCACTTGGGGCACTAACGATTCAGGGTTACACTGAAGGGGGAACACTGCCTGACAGCATCTCCATGACATTAGCTGGATATGGATAGTTATGCCATGGATACTACAAGAATTTTTTGTGTGGGCTGAAAAAGAACTTACCCTTGGGAAGACCCAAGATTATAGGAAGAGAATGCAATTCTGAGCAGTTCTGACTTCTTTTATATTTAGAAGTAAAAAATGGGACCCTTTAGATCTAGGGGAGGATTCTCTGCCAAAGAATGGGATAAGCAACCAGCCTTCTTCAAACGAACTAAGAGATGGGCACTCAATGCTTCTCAAAGGGGAAGAATTGCTAGGAAATAATAAATGGTATATCTATCATCAGATGGGCAGAAAAATTATTATATTGGCACAGTGCAGGAAGTGCTGGACTTGGAGTCAGGAAGACCTGAGTTCAAATCTTGCCTCAGATATTTACTAGCTATGTGATCCTGAATATTTTCATATTTTTCAACTTTAGTTTCTTCATCTGTAAAACTGGAGATGATAATAGTACCCATCTTGAATAACTCTGAGAATAAAATGGATTCTATTTATAAAGTGCTTTGCAAACCTTAAAGCACTGCATATTATATAAAACATTATACACTATAAATATTTATTACAGTCTTTCTGTCTCTCCCTCTCTCCCTCCCTCCTTCTCTTCCTCCCTCCCTCCCTTCCTTCTTTTCTTTTTCTTCCTTCCTTCCTTCCTTCCTTCCTTCCTTCCTTCCTTCCTTCCTTCCTTCCTTCCTTCCTTCCTTCCTTCCTTCCTTCCTTCCTTTCTTTCTTTCTTTCTTTCTTTCTTTCTTTCTTTCTTTCTTTCTTTCTTTCTTTCTTTCTTTCTTTCTTTCTTTCTTTCTTTCTTTCTTTCTTTCTTTCTTTCTTTCTTTCTTTCTTTCTTTCTTTCTTTCTTTCCTTTCCTTCCTTCCTTCCTTCCTTCCTTCCTTCCTTCCTTCTTCCTTCTTTCTTCTTCTTTCTTCTCTTTCTTTCCTTTCTTTCTTTCTTTCTTTCTTTCTTTCTTTCTTTCTTTCTTTCTTTCTCTTTCTTTCTTTTCTTTCTTTCTTTCTTTCTTTCTTTTTTCTTCTTTCCTTTTCTTTTCTTCTTTCTTTTTTCTTTTTTCCTTTCTTTCTTTCTTTCTTCTTCTTCTTCTTCTTTCTTCTTCTTCTTCTTCTTCTTCTTCTTCTTCTCTTCTTCTTCTTCTTCTTCTTCTTCTTCTTCTTCTTCTTCTTCTTCTTCTTCTTCTTCTTCTTCTTCTTCTTCTTCTTCTCCTCCTCCTCCTCCCCTCCTCCTCCTCCTTCTTCTCTCTCTCTCTCTCTCTCTCTCTCTCTCTCTCTCTCTCTCTCTCTGTCTCTCTCTCTCTGTCTGTTCTCTCTCTCTCTCTCTCTCTCCTCTCTCTCTCTCTCTCTCTCTCTCTCTCTCTCTCTCCTTTCCTCCCTCCTCTCCCTTCCTTCTTCCCTCTCCTTCCTCCCTTCTCTCCTCCTCTCTTTCCTTCTCTACCCTCTCTTCTTTGGTAGAAACATAAAAAGTGGGATCTTTGGATCTAGGGTAAGATACTCTGTCAAAGAATGGGATAAGCAATTAGCCTTCTTCAAAAGGAGTAAGAGATGGATACTTAAAACTTCTCAAAGGAGAAGAATTCCTAGGAAATAACAAGTGGTATATCTATCATCAGATGGGCATTCTGGGAGATTTAGATATGAATTTAGAAGACCTAAAGTTTAATTCCAATACTATCACCCACTAAATCGGGAGTTTTAGTTTTACTAAACCTAGGGATCTGTGAATTTGGTTTTTAAAAAATATTTTGATTAAATGTATTTCAATAGAATTGCTTTTCTTTATAATCTCATATATTTTGTTTTATACATTTAAAAAGTATTCTGAGAAGTGGTTGTAGATTTCCTCAGACTTCCAGAAGGGCTCATCGCATGAAAGTAGTTAAAACTCCAGCACTAAATGGGCAAACTTGGGCAAATTACCTACTTCCCCCCAAACTCAGTTTTTTCAACTATAAAGTGAAGATAACAATACCAATCATAGGGCTATTGTGAAGGTTCTGTGAGATCACGGATAAGAAGCTACTTTCTAAACTATAATAGTGCATTGTAAAAATTCATATCATTATAATACTACCTAGTATTATTATCCTGGCCCATCAGTTACCCTTTTTGAAGAAGTGTGCCAAAAAAGATAGCCTTAAACCCTGAGCATTCCTTACTTATTAAACTTTACTGGAAAAATCTATCAACTTTCCTGCAAAGGATCTATATTTCCTTGAAAACAAACACTTCTGACTTTCCTTTCCCAGAAGTGTAAAAAGTACAGGTTGTCTATTTTTGTGAAAAGCTGTATCTTAAGAGAGTGGCATGTGTAATATGAAAGACATTTTGCTCTCGAGATTCTAAAAAGTTGTTGGTCTAGGCAGAAAAACAGGTGCACTGAAATGACTATATATGTGTGTATATATATATCTTTGTTATCTGATGATGCTCTATGGCCAAAGTGCACACTTTTCCCACCCAAATGGAGCCTAAATGGAAATCCTCTTAGACCCAGAAAGGGAACTTGGGGTGGCCAAGTGAGGAATTCTCATAATAATCTTTCTTCTCTGAATTCCATTAATCTCTGCTTCCCCAAACTGGAATCAGCAGAATATGAACTCATTATCTTTTCTATAAGTAAGGATTTCCCTTCATCTCCTGGCACAATTCGATTCCTTGGCCTTTTATCCAAATGCACTTTTTTTTTTAAAGAGCTTGCTTTAGTTTTCCTCTCTGAAGGATGTTTCCACTTTGATGGAAAGTCATTTCCTTTGGAAAAGAAGAGCATTTCTCCTGATCCCTGCCCTGCTCCCAAATGAAGGGAAATAGATCATGGAAGGAAACATAATCACTTTCAGTAAAAGCATCAATCTACTGAGTATTCCGAGGTTTCCCAGGCTCAGATTGTACAGGAAATTGTTACTGCTTATGTTCCACTGAAAAAATATTTCTAATCTTTTAGCAAGGTTAAGGAGAGGAAACATTTGCAACATCTGATTAATTGCTAAAAAAAGAAAAAAAAATAGGCCCAACAAGCAACCACACCAAACCTTCAGTTTCCCCATCTCATTTTTCATGTTTGGCAGACAATTAGTCTGCGTCCCAGGAGGAGGAATTGATTTGGATTGGCAAGGCTGAGTCTGGCCTTGCTGTTTCTTTTTAATAGTTACCATGTCTTAGACTTGCATTTGAGAAGGAAAGGAGGAAATTCTCAAATATTGTTTGTAAAACCAGTTGCCTGATTCATTCACTCATATAACAAACATTTGTTTTAAGCCTTGCTGGGTACTCATGTGGTGGGGGATATAAGTGGGAATAAGTCTCTTTTCCCATTCTGCTCTGATGGAGCTTACTGTCTGGTAGACGGCTGAGCATGGCTGCTGGATAATTCTTTTGAATGCCTTAGGTATTCAGTGTGACAAACCAGGTTAATTTGGTTACTTGTACTCCCTTTGGTTATAAAAGAATTAATGATTCTTGATTAAATTTTGTCCTTATTTATTCAACAGACACAGATTAAGAGGGCACTACTACTCCCTACCTGTTTATTCTCATGCCTTCATGATTGCCCATCGCTGTCCAGCATCAAATTTTCCTCCTGGCCTTCATTAGAGCCTCCAGAGATCTTCTTAGTTTATAATTTGGACCTATTGTTGCTGGGATAACAAACAGCCCACCTTTTGTTGCCTCAATTTTTTTCTGGGATGTGCTCTTTCAGTGTTTCAGCAGTCAAAGAAAAGACAGATCATGTCCTGGCAAAGAGAACTGGTTCTCAACTCACCCAGAAGCTTCTTTAAATCTCAAATAGGAGCAAGGACCATGGATCCCAGGTCAAGGGGTATAGTTGTCAGCAGAGTTACTTATATCTGTACTGAGGATCTATTCCTTCTCCATTATTCCATTGCAGAAGGAAAATATATTTCCGCTCTACCCATTCCCCAGATCCACCATCAGCTTTGTAAATGCTTACAAGGCAGGAATAGCATCAGTCCCCAGAAATACACTAGTTCAATCCCCTGTGCCTTCTGTGGTCAAGGGTTAGTCCCTGCTTGCTCTGTCTGCCTCTTAATAGCAGCTCTTCATGGATACTACAAAATAAAATAGTCCTGCCTCTCTATATAGACTGCCAGGAAAGCCTCTTGCAGTTTCTTTAACTGGGCCACCTAGTAAGGTTGTCAAAGATTTAATTTTCCCAACAGACTTGTTCTTGAGACATTAGTTATCTTTTTGGTCCAAATCTGGCTACCCTGAATATAGGTTAGAAATCTAAAATGAGGACTTTTCAAGAGAGAAAATAAGCCTACGTGGGAGAAAACTCATTTTTCTCCTTCAAAATGAAATCTGTTGGGATAAGACATCTAATTTCATTGGGATAAAAAGCTGGTACCTTCTCTATTGTTTTAGCACGTTAAAAAGCTGTTAACTCACTCACCAAGGGTCACACAGTCATCCAGAATGGGTCAGAGGCAGAATTTGAACCTAGGCCATCTCTTTTGAAACTGTGGCTCTGAACCTTACACCACGTTGATCTCTGCAACACAGATGGAAGGGGTCATAGAAAGTGGAAGAGAATTCAGGAAAGTGGGGGGAACAACAACAACAATAGCCAGCCATTTATATAAAACTGCAAAAACACCTTGCATATATTATCTCATTTGATTTTGGCAACAGTTGACAACAGTCCTGTGAGGTGCTATTATTATCCCCATTTTACAGATCAGTAAACTGAGGCAGGTGTGTGTGTGTATGTGTGTGTGTGTGTGTGTGTGTGTGTGTGTGTGTGTGTGTGTGTGACTTTCCCAGCTAGCAACTATCTGAGGCAGGATTCAATACCCACCATTCTACCCACTTTATTTCTATTCAGAATAGGAAGTCAAAATTCTCACAGCCTAGGAGACTAAGGCAGATAAAGAGTTAATTCTAACGTGCCTTCTTTCTTCCCTCATTCCGAACCTCCTCTAAGACTCCAGAACCTGGGTTGCTCTCTCCCAGCCTCCAAGCAGCAGCCTCCAGCTGTCCAGAAGGGTTTTTTTTTTGTGATGTCAGGGCACCCCTTGTTAGGATGAAGGAACAAAGGACCCAGAGGGGAGTTGGAAGCAGGGCTCACAATTCTCAAACCTTGCCCGGAGGCTAACTATTCCTTGCCTGGATTCTGCCTATTAACACCTCTATTTCAGTGCTACCCTCAATCTCAACACCCACTTCATCCTTCCCACCACAAAGTTTCCTGGAATCAAGTGAACTTAATTGGCAACTCTAGTCCTGTGGGAGGAAGGCCGCACTGTGGGAAGTGAACCATGACCCTTTATTCAATTTCAAAGCAATGGAGGGAGATAGTTAAAAAAGTAAAAGCAGAAACAAAAAAAAATTCTAACTAAGAATCCTCAGACTGGAGGGATCTAGAGAGACTATCTAGTTCAGCGGCTGCCCTTATGCTATATAACATGTACAATCCTCTGGGGGTTTTTTAAAGTTAATTTAAAACTAATTTCTTAACATATTTTGTTTTTATATCACCTTTATTTCTCAATATTAACCTCCTACCTCTCCCACCCAGAGAGTTATGCTTTGTATAATTCAGCTCCCGATCAAGTCGGATGGAAGTCCAGTTAACACTTGAAACAAAGGAGAGCTACGAGAAGGCATGGGAGATGGGAGACTATGGGTGTGGGATATGTAATATTACACTTTCTTGGTATATTCATTAAGGAAGGCAGATGACATTAAAATAAAAGATATCACTAAACATTCACTCAAGAAAAAATGTTAAAGGAATGAGAAAGAGAAGTAATCAAGGAAAATTAATCAAATCCCACCATATATTTAGTGTTCCATGTTAATTTCTCATCACTGCAAAAAAAGAGGGAAGTGACTTCCAGGTCACTTAACCAACAAGATAGAGAATTAGATATTTTCTCTTATTCCCATGACATCTTAAACCTCTCTAAAACAGCATTATGTGCCAAAGATAAAGCAACTTCAGCTGTCTCCATGAACTAGGACACCCAGACTCCAAAAGAAGGTAAAAAAAAAACAACCCTATGAATTAATGCCTAAGTCAAGCGCACTCAGCAACTACTCCCTTACCACCCACTAAGTTCTCTGCAATAAGGATACAATAGCCAATTGATCCATGGGCTTGCAATCAATTCTAACTCCATACGCTGACATAGTGTCATCTTTTGTATATAAACTGAATTTTAGTGAGTAGTGCACAAAGTTATCGGCCTCTCTCTTCCAAAGTCAATACAATTCAGCAGCAGGAAAATTTGTCAAGACAATTCATGATGGTTCAGGATGAAATGAATGATCTTGGTATTTTTTATGTCAAACCAACCTCTAAATGTTCAACAGCATTTGCTTGAACTGTTTCATGACCTTTGGGACAAATTACTCTCATCCACCTATTCCATCAGGGGAAGTTTTTCCGTATTTGGGATAGACACCCCCATAATTCGCCAAGGGTTCAAACCGCTCAGTTACCCTCAACCCGGTTTAGCCCATCTGCTGAAATGGTTTATAAGGATGTGTCACTGTGCGTGCTCTAGCTTCTTGGAATCACAAGTGAGAGTTGGGTGGAATAGATAGATAGCAAAAATGGGAAGCAGCCGTGGAAATAGTTCAGCAGCCCTCATCTCAGAGGTACTAGTCTTCCCTGAACACATTCCAAACTGCAAAGAATACAATACACAGAATTAAAAGACAAGCTAAAAGAAGAGAGAGGAAAAAAAGAGATAACATTAAAATAAAGCATCTTCTTTATTCAAGAAAAACATATTGATCTCAAAGAAAGGATGTGTAAATCAACCTAAGGATTATAGATTTCCCAGAAGCACACGATCAAAAAGCCCAAATACAATAATGCAAAAAATAATATAAGAAAACCTGGAAAATGAAATGTCAATTGAAAGAATACATAGATTGCTTCCAGAAAATAAAAACAAAAAAAAAGTCTTCAAACTTCAAGACACATGCTGGTTAAATTTAACAATTGCAGTGAGAAACAATGCAAATTCAAGTGATCAGAAGGAAAATCTTCAAATTCAAAGAAAAAATTTAATAATGAAAGCTATTCTGCACCCCAAAAAATATGCAGGAGAAATGTGCGCTGTATTCTAAACAATGGAGCTCAAGATAGAGTTCAAGGTGACCTTTCCTGCAAATCTACACTTAACTATAAGTGAAAAAAGATGGATGTTCAACAATAAAGAGCATTGAAAATATTCTTAGAAATAAAAATAAGCCTGAAGAGATTATTTTCTTCTGTAATAACCCAAGTAACAAAAATGCAGGAGGGATGAAGGAATGCAGTGGCTAAGGAGAGCAAGAGAGTGGTGACAAAGAGACCAGTAGGAGACTTTTTTTCTAAATATACACAAGGGGACCAAATTGAAGGTGGAAATCAGATGGAGGTGAAGGTGGAGAAGCAGTCCTGGGATACTATGGGCTAAATTTTGGGGCACCCCTCTTATTAGTGAATCAGTGATTTTTGTGAGATTAAATAACAAAATGGGAAGTTGAATGGAAGGGGGAGAGGGAGGAAGAGGGTAGAAGAGAATGCATAATATGTCTTAATCAAGTTAAAGGAAAATGACTCTTGTGATCTCTCAGGCAGAGGAGGAAAGAGGCAAGGAGAAGAATTGAAAAGGGGAAAAAAAGGATTAGAAAGGCTTTGTTTTGGTGATGAGACACCATGAATGTATTAGACACCATGAAGGTGATAAATGATCAGTGAAGAATGATATTTTATGAAGAGAGATAGGAACCTTGTACCAGATTTTACATAAGTGGATTTGATGCTCAAAGACACCTTAAGACATTTCTCCTATCTCAAGAGGAGTACAGTTGAAGCTCCTGGGGCAAAAGGCAGAAGGCATGGAGCCAGGGAGAGGATTTTGAAGCCAGTGAGGAAAAAAGTGACTGAAGAGGGCATAAGTCAGTGATGGAGTGCATAGTCAGGGATACAGCAGGTGTCCTGCAATGAGGCAGTATAAATATAATATAATATAAAATATTAGAAGCAGCCTCTATTATGCTATTATGACTGAACTCACTCTTTATACTTCTCCAACTTCTCACCAGCCACAGCCTGTACCGTATCTCAGGATACTCTTTCCTATCCATCTCCCTGATTGCCAGTACCCCTTTCTGTGTTGTCCTCCCTCTGCCACTCCCATCATGTAAGCTCTTTGATGTCAGGGAATGTTTTTCTTGCTTATAATTGTATACCCAAAAGTTAGCACAACAGTCACATATAGTAAGTATTTAATAAATGTTCTTTCTTTCATTCTCTCTCTCTCTTTATTTCTCTCTCTTCGGTCTCTCTCTGTCTCTTCTGTCTCTTTGTCTCTCTGTGTGTCTCTCTTTTCTCTCTCTTCTCTCTGTCTCTGTCATTCTGTCTCTCTCTGTCTCTGTCTCTCTTCTCTCTGTTTCTCTTTCTCTTTCCTGCCACATTTATCTTCTATCTATCTATCTATCATCTATCAATCTATGTCTGTTTTATCATCTGAATTAGTGAGGTTTTACTATGTTGACCTGTGTATTCAAGGCTTAAAATAATGGGCATGGCAATTAGAGAAAAAATGCTATTAAGTAAATTTTTAAAAATAAAAAATGGTATGTTAGGGAATGAAGAAAATTTGAAGGATTTTGAAGGCAAATATGGATTAGGAAAGGAAGGTGATTTAGTAGATACATAGTTGAATAGCAATTCTGAACTTGGAGTTAAAAAGATCTGGGCTACAATCTTATCTTTGACACTAAATGACTAGATAAGCTACATACCCCTTCAGCCTCAGTTTCCTTCTCTGTAAATTGAGGATAGGGTAGCTAGGTGATGTAGTAGATAGTCCAGAGTCAGGAAGAGTCATCTTTCTGAGCTCAAATCTGGCTTCACGTTTACATATAATTATTGACACAGGTCAAATCACTTAACTGTCTATTTCAGTTTCCTCATCTGTAAAGTGAGCTGGAGAAGGAAATGGCAAACTGCTTTTTGTATCTTTATCAAGAAAACCCTAAATAGGGTTATACAGTTTGACATGACTGAAAAATAACTGAATTGAAAATTGAGAATATTAACACCTGACTCAAAGATGATTATGAGGATAAAATGAGATAATGTTCATAACATGCTTTAAAAATGTTAAAATACGTAAATGTTAAGTTATATGCTAGCATGACAATAATATACTTCCATTCATCAAGATGATAAGAGTCAATTCAGAAGGAAGGACAAGCATTTCCCTTCTTCCTTCTCCTTCCTCCCTCCCTTCCTCCCTTCCTTCCTCCCTTCCTTCCTCTCTTCCTTCCTCCCTTACTTTCTTCCTCCCTCCCTCCCTTCCTTCCTTCTTTCTTCCCTTAATTGTAAACTTGCTTTTTCCCCAATACTCATATAAAGTACCATTAATAAAAGAAGTTAAGTTCACTAAACTGAAATTTTTTATTCTACCTATATCATTAATCCCTCAATTTTCATACTGTTGAAAACAGTTGCAATCTTTATATTATTCGGAACCTCCCTTCCTTCCTTCCTTCCTTCCTTCCTTCCTTCCTTCCTTCCTTCCTTCCTTCCTTCCTTCCTTTCTTCCTTTCTTTTCTTTTCTTTCTTTCTTTCTTTCTTTCTTTCTTTCTTTCTTTCTTTCTTTCTTTCTTTCTTTCTTTCTTTCTTTCTTTCTTTCTTTCTTTCTTTCTTTCTTTCTTTCTTTCTTTCTTTCTTTCTTTCTTTCTTTCTTTCTTCCTTCCTTTCTTTCCTTTCTTCTTTCCTTTCTTTCTTTCTTTCTTTCTTTCTTTCTTTCTTTCTTTCTTTCTTTCTTTCTTTCTTTCTTTCTTTCTTTCTTTCTTTCTTTCTTTCTTTCTTCTTCTTTCTTTCTTTCTTTCTTTCTTTCTTTCTTTCTTTCTTTCTTTCTTCCTTCCTTCCTTCCTTCCTTCCTTCCTCCCTCCCTCCCTCCCTCCCTCCCTCCCTCCCTCCCTCCCTCCCTCCCTCTCTCTCTCTCTCTCTCTCTCTCTCTCTCTCTCTCTCTCTCTCTCTCTTTCTTTCTTTCTTCCTTCCTTCCTTCCTTCCTTCCTTCCTTCCTCCCTCCCTCCCTCCCTCCCTCCTCCCTCCCTCCCTCCCTCCCTCTCTCTCTCTCTCTCTCTCTCTTTCTTTCTTTCTTTCTTTCTTTCTTTCTTTCTTTCTTTCTTTCTTTCTTTCTTTCTTTCTTTCTTTCTTTCTTCCTTCCTTCCTTCCTCCCTCCCTCCCTCCCTCCCTCCCTCCCTCCCTCCCTCCCTCCCTCTCTCTCTCTCTCTCTCTCTCTCTCTTTCTTTTCTTTCTTTCTTTCTTTCTTTCTTTCTTTCTTTCTTTCTTTCTTTCTTTCTTTCTTTCTTTCTTTCTTTCTTTCTTTCTTTCTTTCTTTCTTTCTTTCTTCCTTCCTTCCTTTCTTTCTTTCTCTCTTCTTCCTTTCCTTTCCTTCCCTCCCTCCCTTCCTTCCTTCCTTCCTTCCTTCCTTCCTTCCTTCCTTCCTTCCTTCCTTCCTTTTTGTTTTTTTTTTTTTTTTAATAAAAATGCATTATTTTCATCAGATCAAAGGGTTTAGGATTGAAAGTTACATCTGTTCCAGCCCCATCATTTCATAAGTGGAAATATAAGGCTCAATAAGGTTAAATGACTAGGTCAAACTCTCATGGTTGTATGAAAAACATATGAAATTCTAACTGAAGTGCCCTGACATGGAATCAAGTCTCTTTCTGCCCCGTGACTCTCTTTTAGCCTTAGGTTTTGTTTTTACAAGATGAAGGACATTTTTCTAGAAGTTCAACATCAAGAATTCTCCTATAGACCCTTTCAAGTGTATCCAGTTGAGGCAAGATGTATTATGTCTTATTGTCATATGGCATGTCGTGTGGAATATGATAATATGTGATGGAAGAAATGCAAAGTTTAGATAAGATACAGTCTCTCTGCAAACAAGGATTGCATTCCCTGAGTTCTAGCTCCCACATATACACAATATTCAAGCTCTTTATCTCCTTGCATTGGTACAGGCTGTCACCTGTGTTTGCAATGCTGTCCCTCCTCATATTTTCTTAAATCTTCATCCCCTTTTATGATTCAACTTGAGTACTACATACTACAGAGGCTTCTCAATTCTCTCAGTTGCTAGTGTTCCCTCTCCTCCAATTACCTCATATTTACATTGTAGACATTTTAAATTTACTTGTGTATATGTTATTTTGTCTCACTAGGATGTAAAACTTCTTGAGGACAAAGACTGGAGAAAAACCAGAAGAGAGCCTTGGCACAAAAATATGGAGAGGAAAAAAGTAACCAGAAGAAAGTGATTAATAATTAAAAAGATAGAGAAGCCAAGAAGTATAAGAGATGAGAAAAGGGTATTAGATTTGTCAATTAAAGAGATCACTGGTGACTTTGGAGAGAGAGCAGGTTCAGCTGAAGTTAGATAGCACAGGGTTTAGAAGAGAAGACATCCTCATATGGATGACTTTTGTAGGCTGCTTAGCTGAGATTTAGGATGATAGCTGATAGAGATGATTGGGTTAAGCAAGTGTTTGGTTAAAGATGAAGAGACATGAGCATGTGTGTAGGCAGAAGGCAAGGGGCAAGAATGAGGATGAGGGAGAGAATGGGGATGATGGAAGGACCTGGAGAAGACATGGATCAAAAGTACATGTAGAGGGGTTACTTTGGTAAAGAGAGGGTCCATGAGAGATAAAGAAGGATATTTGGGGGAGCTGTCAGTGATGTGGAAAGAGAAGGGAACTGTCCATCATTTCAGTTTTTTAGGTGACATAGGAGGCAAGGTCATCAGCTCACAGGATTGGTGACAGGGAATACTGTAGAGACTTGTGGAGAGATGGAAGGATTTGGAGTAACCATTTATTTGGGTGAGGTGATATTTACCAATTCTTGGAGGTCTCCAGATTTCTTTGACTTTACCTGAAATTAAGATTTTTAGAGAAGTTCCCCAAATTTTTTTCCCGTTGACTTTTGGCAAGTATTTTCTCAATGAGTTTCCCATATTTTGTTGTGTCATCTTGTGTCCCAAGATCTTTGGGACTTTTCAGTTTTGCTCAAAACTTGCTCAACAAAAAGGGATTGAACCTTGAATAGTGTGTCTCACCCTACTTAATTCTTTGGGTTTCCTGTCCTCCCTATCTTTTGAGGAACTCTACATTACCCTCAAACCATGATTTCCTTCCTTAATCTCTCTTCCTTCCTTTCACTGCCTACCTACATAGTTAGGAAGATGTGAGAAGAAACAAGGGCAAGGAAGCTATAAGAGAGATTAAGTCAGGGAGGGATGTACCCTTCCACATGATCATTGTGAAGAAATCCTGAGCAAAGTGGGAGATACTCTAAGGGTACTGGAGGGAAACGACCAAATCAGAAGGTAGGAATTCGATTGACTTGGCAGCTTCTGAAAATGATTACTGTGCCCATGTGGGGAATTTCACAGGGAACTCAATGTCTTTTTCCCCTTTCCGCGTGAAACATTCTTCATGAATTAAGACATGAACCACAAAAGGGCAAAGAGAGGAAAAGAATAAGAATTTATGGGTCAAGTCCTCTACCAAGGTTTGATGAGGTATAAATAGCTTTGATTGTGGAGGCAGAAAACCTGGGCTTAAATCTTGGCTACTATGGCCTTAAGATGCAGAAGAGTTTAGTATGTAATTGGGATGTTAAGGAGAAAATAGTGAGCAAATATTAGGGCAACCAAGTGGTGCCATAATACAGAGTGCCAGACCTGGAGTCAGGAAGATTCAACTCCCTGAGTTCAAATCCAGCCTCAGACACTTACTAGCTATGTGACCTTGGGCACAGTCACAAACCCTATTTGCCTCAGTTTCCCCATCTGTAAAATGAACTGGAGAAGGATATGGCAAATCATTCTAATATTTTTGCCAAGAAAACCCCAAATGAGCTCATGGAAACTCAGGCATGACTCATCAACAACAACATAGTAAGCAAATAATTTAGCCTCAGAACTCTCCTTGAGTGCTACAACAATAGTATCCCATCATACTCCCTGTTTTATATTCCTGCCTCTTCAATATCTTCTCCACACAGTTTCCAAAGGGATTTTTCTAAGCACAGAACTAACCATTTTATTTCCAAGTACCAAAATCTAATGTTTCCCTATCACCTCAGGCTTAAAAATTCTGATCATCCTGCAAAGTTACTGCCTAGCTTTATCATCCATTTGTCGATCCACAGGTCCAGAGACTGGTGAGATCTGAGAGATCTCAGATATGACAGCTAAGATCAAGTGATTCTGTCCTAGGAGACTCTATACCAAGAAATCTGTGGTTTACTAGTTTCCAATCCAATGTAAAAAAAAAAAAAAAACTAGTGAAAGCTCCCTATATAAAGGCTAGTAAGAATGTTCATGTCATATTTTTCCAAATGATATTAGCAGGCACTATGTGATAACAGTGGGTATCAGGTTGGGAGTAAGGAAGATCTGTCTTTAAATACTCTGATCTTAAATCATTTAACTTCAGTCTGCCTCAGTTTCTCAAATAAATGAGGAAAATAGCAACTACCTTCCAGAGCTGTTGCTAAAAATGGGATTATATTTGTTAAAGCTTTTGTCATAGTCCTGGCACATAATAGGGCTAGGCTTGTTTCTTTCTTTATCTTTTAAAAAAGATAATCATTGTGCAAAGAAGAAAAGGCACAAAAGAGCTATTTCTTTCCTCCACCACAGAAAGAATGCTTAAAGATCAAAAAGTGAATGAGTGCACCTTTACAAATACTTAAAGCACGATTAATTACTCTAATTATGCTTTCTAGGAGTGTTGATGCTTAAAACATTTAAACATGAAACACCTCATTGGGCTGTTGAAAGTCATTTCACTTTTACCTGGATCTCTAAGATCCAAGAAACTCTCAAATCTTCTGGCAACCCACAACATGACATATTCATTATCCTGCTTGGCACCTGGATCCCACAGATCCCAGGTTCTCAAGAAAGGAAGGAAAGAAGGAGAGAAAGAAGGAAAAATGGAAAGAGAACAGAAGGAAGGAAGGAATGAAGAAAGGAAGGAGAAGAGATGGAAAGAAAGAAAAGGGAAGAAGGAAGAAATGAGGAAAAGAAGGAAAGAGGAAAGCAAAGAAGGTAGGAAGGAAAGAAAGAAGGAAGGAAGGAAGGAAAGATAGAAAGAGGAAGAAAAAGGAATGAAGAAAGAAAAGGAAGGGAGGAAGGGAAGGAAGGAAAGGCAAAAGGAAACAAAACTTTATTAAGCACTTATATGCTGTGAAGTGTACTAAGCACTTAAATATTATCTCATTTAATTCTCACAACAGCCTTAGGAGGTAAGCTACTATTGCTGTGCTCATTTTACAGTGCCTTGCACAAAACAGATGCTTCGTGAATGTTTATTGATTGAGTGATAGTAGGTGTTTGAAGTCAGATTAACTTGAGTGTTCCAGATTCTAGGCCTAGAGTTCTATTCATTGGGTCATCTAGCTACTTGTAATCCCTGCTCAAATTTATCATTATTTGTCATCCTTTGTTCTCAAAATGATTTCATGATAACATAAAGCTGATGTCTTGACTTATACTTGAATTGGATTTAAGTTAGATAGAGCTTCACAGAGTTGTCAGCCTTACTCTTTCCTCTAGACTCATTGAAGACCAGCAGAAGTTGATACTAAAACTACTCACCTCCATCTCATGGTTGCTTTTTAGTCATCTGTGCTCATGGAAAGAGAGCACACTAAGCAGAAGAAAGACTTGATACAACTACAGATTTGAGGTCCAGACCCACACTCATCTACACAGCACTTACTCCTGCTGCCATGTTTGTTGTAGCTATGAGAGCTTCCCCATAGGGAGTCTAAAGGAGAACTGTCAGAGTCTCAACCTCTACGTTCAAATGAGGACAAGAGACACAGAGAACTGAGTCAAATTTATAGAAATAAGAATAATTCTCCAATTGATAAATAATCAAAAGCTAAGACCAGTTTTGAGATGAAGTGATCAAAGCTATCTATAGCCATATGAAAAAATGCTCTAACTTATTACTGATTAGAAATGCAAATTAAAGCAATTCTGAAGTGCTATCACATACCTATTAGATTGGCTAACAGGACAGAAAAGGAAATGACAAATGCTGGAGGGAATGTGAGAAAAATAAGACATTAATGCATCCTTAGTGGAGTTGTGAACTGATCAATCACTCTATAGAGCAATTTGGAACTATGCCCAAAAAATCTTATAAAAATGAGTGCCAAAAATTGTCTATACCATTTTACATAAAAAACTCTTAATGTCTGAAAAAGAAAAGAATCCCTAACGTCCATCAGAACAGAGCTCAGGCTTCATCTCTTATATGACGCTTTACCTTATCTCCTCAGCTGTTAAGGGGTTTCCTCCAAAATTATTGTTGTCTAACACACACTCACAACTCGCTTATTTATATATATGTTGTTTCTCCCCATAGCAAAATGTAAATTCATTGAGAGTAGGGTTGATTTTTTTATTTTTCTTAATAGCATAAGGACCATTGGATAGGAGTGACAGGGCTGCAGGTTTTAGCTCAAAATAAGAAAGAACTCATGATTTGAGCTGGCTTAAAAATGGAACAAGATGCTTTTAGGAAGTGATGCCCTTCTCACTAGTGATGGCCAGAAGCTGAATGAATCCTTTTGGGATGATATGTCTAGACCCAGAAAGGACCTGAGAAGCCAGATAGGGACACTGGGGCTGTGAGGGAGCTGAAGTGATTTGTCCCACGTCACACAGGTAATAAGAGTTAGAAGTGAGATTTGAACCCAGATTCTCTGTTTCCAGAAGCCAATGATCTTTCCCATAGCTTTGCCATAAATAAGGTTTATGCTTCTAATAGGAACTAGATGATCTGGAGCTCCACAGTGCCTGGCACATAGTAGGCACTTAATAAATATTTGTTGACTGATTCACTACCTGGTAAGGTTCCATGATTCTGAGTTGTCCTCTGTTAATCCAGTTCAATGTGAATCTTAATGAAAAGAAATCAGTTGATGAGAGTTGATGTGAGACTCCTAGCATGAGAGACCTAATACCCCTAGCTTAGTACATGAGGAATGTGTGTGTATGTGTGTGTGTGTGTGTGTGTGTGTGTGCGTGTGTGTGTGTGTGTGTGAAATAAAATGGCAGGGAGGAGACAGAGGTGTGCTAGAGCTAGCTTTAATTCCTTATAGAGCTTATTCTTAAATTTTTGGTGTGAATACCTGAGAAATCATCAAAGTATTAATGCAAATAATGCAAAAATATGCAATATGCAAAAATAATGCAAAAAATTAAACTTAAAAGTATGTGTGAATATATTTTTTCTCCTAGAAAACTTGGTTGTTAAACATTTATAAACACATTCCTGGAATGAGAAAAGACATATCCAGCATGGGAAAAGGCACGGTGTTTTCTGGGGGATCCTAATTTCCCTTGAATGACAGAAAAAGGAAAGGACGTGAGAGTAAAAGTATAAAATGAAAAGATTTGTTAAAACTGACATAGGGTTTCCAGTCAGGCAGCATGAGGGGATATAGATGCACTGGTCTTTGGAAGAGTAAAGGCTGAAAATTGTTGGAGATGAGAGGCTGGGAACTGGTGTCTGGGAAGGGAGTGGTAGCCATTTAGTCAGCCAATGAATGAAGAAGCAAAGTAAGTTTGATCTGGATTCTCATCCCATCACCCCAATTTACAAGCTATGTGGCCCTAAAAAACTATTTGAGTTCTCTTTTCCTCATTTATACTGTTAGAGATATAGTTCATACTGAATCCCAGGACTGCAAGTTTGGATTCGAGACATGGTTCTTACTCTGGTACTCTATTATTTTGTGATTCTATAGTGTTCTAAGAGGCAGAGGTGGAGAACAGCTACAGCTGTTTGGTTTGTAGATTTCCTTCTCAAAGATTTTTATTTCAGCTCTCAAAACATTGTTTTCCTTGTGATTTTGGTGTGCTGCCACCAGGTGGCAAGAGTGTGCTATGCCCACTTTGCATGATAGGACAAATGAATCAAATGGGACTTTTAATGGTGACTGATGAAATTTTGGAGGTGGAAACATAATTCCCACTTTTTTTTTTAAATGAAAAACAAGTTTCTCTATTAAGAGTTAGATTTAGGCAAATATTCAATAAATAAATAATTTAGGATAATGCATTTAAATCAAACTTTTAAAATTTAACCCCCCCATAAATATCTTTGTTGACATCCTCAACTTTTCCTTTAACAATGAAATCCAGAACTATTCAGAAGTAGAGAAATCTCATGATATTCTAGTCCAATCTCCTATACACTGCAAGGATCCTTTCTATAATATCCCTGACAGGTGGCCATCTGATCATTTGAATGATCAAATAGGATAATAATTGTAAAGCACTTAATATAGTTCCTGGCACATAGTAAGTAAGTTCTATATAAATGTCAGCTATTACTATAACCATTACTATTATTATTAACAGAAGTAGCATCTGGTTGCTAATGGAACACTTCTAAGGTTCAGGAGGCCTCTTTTTCACTCTTGAGAGATCATTTTGCTGCTAGGTGAATTGTTTACAATTTTTTTTTAATACTAAGATAAGTCAAATTCTTTTTCAACATAAAAATCTTTCAGATGTTTGAAGATAGTTGTAATGTCTCTGTCCCCTTCCTCCAAACACTCTCAATTCTTTCAAATATTCCTAGTGAATGATAGTTTCAAGGCCCCTCCCTAGCCTGATCATCATCTTCTGAATGCTATTAAAAAACTAAATATCATTCTTGAAACATACTGTCCAGAAAAAATACAATGTACACAACATGGCCTGACCATTACAGAGTATTGTGAGATCTTTACTTTTTGTGCTGTGGACATTTTTATTGCAAGGTATATTTTTATTACCTGTTTTAACAGTTGAATCACATTGTTGATCCATAGTCATTCATACATTCATTCATCACTGATGATTTATTTATTGAATGCCTACATTATGCATTTAAGGCCCTTATGTACCTTAAGGGGAATAAAGAGGGAAAGAAAGAATGAAAGGGAGAGAGAAGGATGAATGGGAAGAAAGAGAGAGAAAGAAAAGGAAGAGAAAAGGAAAGAGAAGGAAAGAAAGGAAGAGAAAAGAAGGAAGAATGGAAAGGAATAAAAGGAAGGAAGAGAAAGAAGAGAAAAAAAGAAAAGAAAGGGAAGGAAGAAAGGACAGGGAAAGAAATGAAGGAAGAATAGAAAAGAAGGAAGAAAATAAGAAAGAATGAAAGTAAAGTTACATCTCAGAATACTAAGAGGTTCTATCATCTGAGGAGAAGGAAGGGAATTCAAACTGGATTGCAAAGGCCAAGTTCTTTCTTTCATTCTCCTTACAAATTTTGGGTTAAAATTCCTTTTTTTTTTCCTTTTACCTTTTGAAGAAGGCATGTGTATTTTCTTTTAAATATATATATTAATTGTACACATATAATCTATATCATATTGTTTGGTAAAGTGGGGAGGGGGGAGGGAAGAGAGAGAAGAGAAAAAATTTGGAACTCAAAATCTTATAAAATGAAAGTTGAAAACCATCTTTTCATGTTATTGGAAAAATTATATAATATTAAAACAAAATATATGTGTGTGTGTATTTACATATGTATATATATATATATGCATATATATACACACATTTATATGTACTCTTATTAATTTTGAGTTCCAAACTATTTCCCTCTCTTCCTCCCTCCTTCCTCCCTCCCATAATAGAGTAGTCCATCATTTGACACAGACTTGTATGTGAAACCATATAAATATATGCTTCCATATATCAGTTCTTTATCTGGAGTAGATAGCATCTTCCCTCAAAAGTCCTTCATAGTTGATGTAAATATTCATATAATTCAGAAAAGCTTAGTCATTCACAATTACTCTTCAAACAATATTGATGTCATTGCATATTATATTCTCTTGGTTCTACTCATTTCATTCTTCATCATTTCATGCAAGTCTTTCCAGGTTTTTCTAAAATCAACCAAGCTCATCATTTCTTATAGCATAGTAACATTCCATCATAATCATACACCATAACTTGTTTAGCCATTCCCCAATGAATGGGCATCCCTTCAATTTCCAATTCTTTCCCACCACAAAGAAAGCTGCTATAAATGTGTTAGAACATAAAGGTTTTTTTCCCCTTATTCCCTGATTTCCTTGGGAAACAGACTTATTAGAAGAATTACTCATCCAAAGGGCATACATTTTGGTATAATTCCATATTGTTCTCCAAAAAAGTTGGATCATTTTCTCCTTTTATCATTTTAGTCAGTCTCACAGGTATGAGATGATATCTCAAAGTTGACTTAATTTATATTTCTCTAATCAATGATTTAAACGCTTTTTCATATCATTATATAAGCTTTGATTTCTTCCTCCAAAAACTGCTTATTCATATCTTTTGTTCATTTGTCAACTGGGAAATGACTTCATATTCTTGTAAATTTAATAAAGTTTCCATATATTTGAGATATGAGACCTTTATCTGGAAAAGTTTTATAACATTTTTCTATCCCACCCCCAATTTTCTATTTTCTTTCTAATCTTGACTGTATTGGTTTTATTTGTACAAAAGCTTTTTCATTTAATGTGATCAAAATTATCAATTACATACCTCATAATGCCTTCTATCTCTTGTTTATTCACAAATTCTTTTGCTATTTATATCATATCTTGGCCTGCTAGTCTATGACTTTTCTCTTTATGTCACATAAATTGTTCTCTATATTATTATCTAGTTCCTCCATTTTATTTTTCTGCCTTCATTAAAATTCATTTTAAAACCCCAAGCCTCCTTCTACTTTTTTCCTTTCTAAGAGCCTATGAATTGGCATAATAAACCACTGCAGGACCTACAGATGGAAGGATAAGACTGCCATCTGGCTTCTGTCTCTTCCTCCCTTAAAATGGTCTTTGCTTTTAACTAGACACACACACACACACACACACACACACACACACACACACACACACACACACACACATACATGCACACACACCATATACATTACATAAACATAAAGATACTATTTATGCACATATATTGTATGTGTATGTATATATGTATTTATTATATATATATATATGTTCACACACATATAAATAAATATAAAGTGTGTGTTTATATATAGTATGTGTATATATAATGTACATATAGTATATATGTATATTCATGTATATATGTTATATATGTCATTTATATACATACACACATAGAAAAATAAATATAGAAAGAATGTATGCATATGTTTACATATAATATGTGTATATACATAGTATATATTATATGTATTATATTTGTATAGAATATATATGTGTTTTATGTATATATAAATAATATATATAAATATATGTATATATAAATAAATTATATATATAAATATATAATATATGGAGAAGAGAGAGTATATGTATGTATATAGTTTACTCCCTATTAGTTTCCCTGGCTCCTTTTACAATGTCATGTATATTCCTCTGATTATAAACAAAGATCTTTGATGGCCATCTAACACAGAGATTTGGGAAGAGATTTTGATCTCTTGAAAATGATGAGAAATATTATCCATGATTCATTATAATGTATCTCAGTTTGACTGAGCAATGTCCAATCAGTGATTAAGATTCAGTCAAAATGAGGTAGAACCCAGAGAGAAGACTGTGGGGAATCAAGTGTGGCCCACAACATAGTATTTTCACTAGCTGCTTTCTTTCTCATTTTTTTCCTTTTTGATCTGATTTTTATTTTGCAATATGATGATTGTGGAAATATGTATAGAAGAACTGCATATGTTTAATATATATTGGATTACTTGCGGTCTGGGAGAGGTAGGGAAGGGAGGGAGAAAAAAAATTGGAATACAAGGTTTTGCAAGGGTAAATGTTGAAAGTTATCTATGTATTTGTTTTGAAAATAAAAAGCTTCAATAAAAATTTTTTAAAAGGAGGCAGAGAACAGTCACTTAACCATGACTATGTGTTTTGTTGTTGTTGTTGTAAAGGAGGATAATACAATAGTCCTGGTGGAAGATAATGAAGGTCTGAACTATGTTGATGGTAGAGAAGGGGTCAAAGGTGAGCTATGTTGTATAGATAGAATTTTAAAATCCTGGCATTCATTGACTGTGGGAGATAAGGCAAAGTATAGAATAAATTTAAAACCTAGGAGGATAATGGTGATACTGCCACAAACAGATCATTTAGGAAGAAGAGTGGACTTCATGGGGAATATAATGAGTTCTGTTTGAGACATGTTAAGTTTGAGAAGCTTCTGGGACATGTAGTTAGAAATGTCGAGTAAATAGCTAGTTGAAGATATAAGACTAGAAATCAGGAGATAGGAGGAGTCTTCTGGAGACTTAGAAGTGATCTGCATAGAAATGATAATTGGAGTCATGATTGGATCAAATCACCAAAAAAGAATGTAGAAAAAGAAAAGGAGAAAAGAATTTGAAGGAAGGCCCTGAAGATGGAACATGGATGATAACAGAAAACTCTAAAGATTCCATTATAGGCCAGGAATTGCAGCTTTCATTCCAATGGGAATAACCAGACATGGATAGCTTCATGGGTTTGATTAAATCTTGGCCAGGTCTCTCTTTTTTATGCTCTTAGGAAGTTTTTTTTTAATTTTTATTTTGAACATATTTCCACATTTATCATGCTGTGTAAGAAAAATCAGATCAAAAGGGGAAAAAATGAGAAAGTAAAACAAACAAACAACAGTAAAAGTGAGTTGTGATCCACATTCAGTCTCCATTAGCAAGCTCTCTTTCACATCTTGGGTCCACGTTTCAGGAATTCAACACATCACCCAGTGAGCCACATTGGGTCATCAAAGAGCTCCTATATGTCTTAGGAGAGAGTTGTATGTCACTAGAACACATCCAAGGATAGTAATGGCTGAGCTGGAACTATACATATGAAAGGAAGGCAATACTGAGTGCAAACAATATGATGGGTTTTTTTCTAACGGCATATTTTTAATGTCAGAAAACTGTGCCTTCTATGATACAGAAGGCTTCTGTGAAAAGTCAAGTTATACATGTTACAATAAAGACCCAGACCCTCCATTAGACAATTAGTCAGAGTAACAAACTTCCTGCTATTCAGTAGTGCCTGTGAATCCTCCACAATGTCCTACTGGGAACAGGATTTTATCTGTTCTTCAGAACATCCAGACATTTTTCTCCTCTCCTGTTATATTGTTCCAGTGGAATAGTGGAATACCCTTCTTTTCCTTTTGTTGTTGTTTAATCTTGTCAGATTCTGCATGACCCCATTTGGGTTTTTCTTATCAAAGATGCCAGAATGGTTTGCCATTTCCTTTTCCAGCTCATTTTTACAGATGAGGAAACAGAGACAAACAGGGTTAAGTGACTTGCCAGGGTCACCCAACTACTCAGGTCTTTCTGACTCCAGGCCCAGTGTTCTAATCACTGTGCCAACTGCTCCTCAATAACAACATATTTATTATTATTTCTATATCTATATGTCTGTGTTTATGTATATATTGCTATAGCTAATTCTCACAACCACCATGTATTTTATCTCAAATTTATAAGTTTGAGATAAGATACATAAAGCACTTTGCAAATCTTAAAAGTGCTATACAAAGCTAGCTATTATTATCAGGTGTATTTATTACTTTCATTTTTCTTGTGAGGAGTTTAGTGACTTGCCCAAAATTATACAATTAGTAAGTATGTGAGGTGGATTTGAATCCAGGTCTTTCTGACTTCTTTATCCCTTATATCACACTGTTTTCTCATTCATAATTGATGATCTCAGATACAAAAATGTGCACAGTACAGATGCTTTTCAGATAATTGTCATGAGGCCTATATTTCTGGGAATTTGGGTCAAACTGACCTTGTCTTATTCCCTGTGATTTGGGAATAGTACCTGGCTAGATTTCTTTTTGAAAGACCAAGCCTTAAACCCAAACCTCTCTGATTTTCATTGATTGGCCACCATAGGTACCTAGCCAAGTCCCATTTGCTCATGTTTGGGTCTAGAGTGATTCAGATTGAATGTAAATAGCAATAATTTTTGCCTTCCCCTCCCAGATTCTTTTATTTATTTATTTAAAACTTTTTTGGATTAGGTGAAAGAAAAGTTTTTTTGCCTCAATTGCTCCTAGTCTTAATCACTGAATGGCTGTTGTTTCAGTTTGACTGAGACCTGTTGAAGACTTTAGCTTAAAAAGGTCATGGTCTCCCACAGGATTCTGGACCATCTTCAGTTGCCTGATCTATATCTGGCCACTGAACCCAAATCGCTCTGGAGGGGAGAGTGAGGGAGGGGACTGGCCCAGCCTCCCTCCCTCACTTAAAACTATTCACTTGCATGTTCCAGCCTCCCCTCCCTGATGTCTGGGTCCTTTTTAAGAATGAAGGATAAATAACAACAATTACGACTACAACCACAACAACAGTACCTTAGAAAATTTCTTAGTCTAATTCTTATCTTAGATAAAGATCTTGATTTGAAATATTTAGTTTTTATATTCTCCTTTCATATCTCAAAAGAATTTGAGAAGCACACAGGTTTTGCTATTTGAATCTGTGAAACTAAGGATATTAACTCTATTTCTCCAAAACAAACTAATCTTTGCTTACCACATCTTTGTATTGCACTGGCTCTCCCTCTGGGAGCACCAGCCCTTTCCTGTCTGTGTGCATCATATGCTGAGCTGCCTTCTGCTCTCTTCTGTGTCATTTTAAAAAAATGCTTCATGGATACTCTTGCTTTTTGGTTATTTCCATCATCACTTCCAACAATCCTCTCTTCCCCCCCAACCCCCCCTTTTTTTAAACAAATAAATATAGTAAAGTGGTACAGTGGATAGAATGCCATGCCTGGAATAGGAAGACCTGAGATTCAACCTCAGATACTTACTATGTAACCCCGGACAAATAACTTAACTCTGCTTCAATTTTCTCACCTGTAAAAAAAGCTGGAGAAGGAATGGCAGAGCAATCCAATATCTTTGACAAGAAAACCCCAAATGGGGTCACAAAGTGTTAGACATAGCTGAAACAATTCAACAACAAAGTAAAATAAAACCACTTATTAATCATATCTGAAAATACCAAGTGTCCCGTAAGTCTTAATGCAGTTTGACGTTCTTATAGCTTCAAACCTGCAGTAAGACTAGGATGCCCATATATGTCTCATCCTACACCTTTATAATCCATTAGCTTTCTGTCAAGAGTTGTAAGTGTGTTTCAGCATCATTCTTCTGGAGTCATGATTGCTCATAGCATTTGTCAGAGTTCTTAAATAACTTTCTGTGTTTTCTTCCTTTACAAAGCTTTAGGCATTGTATAAATTGTTCTCCTGGCTCTGCTCATCTCACTCTGCATCAGTTCCTATTACCCAGGATTCTCTTTATGGACGAATAATATCCCATTGCATAAATCACTTACACATTCCCTAATTGATGGCTCCCATTTTGTTTTTAATTCTTTTCTCCAACAAAAAGTTCTGCTCAAAAATTTTTTCTTATGACTGTGAATACCTTTTAGGATATAGAGATCATAAAATAGGAGAAAGGACTCACATGTGCAAAAATGTTTGTAATAGTTCTTTTTTGTGGTGACAAGGAACTGGAAATTGATTGGATGCCCATCAATTAGGAAATGATTGAATAAGTTATGGTGTATGAATGTAATGGAATATTATTGTTCTATAAAAAGTGATAAGCAGGCTGATTTCAGAAAGGCCTGGAGAGACTTATATGAACTGATGCTGAACGAACAGGATCAGGAGAATATTTTATACAATCAGCAAGATTAGATGATGATTAACTATGATAGACTTAGCTCTTATCAGCAGTACATTGATCCAAGACAGTTCCAATAGACTTGATATGGAAAATGCCATCTGCATTCAATGTGGATCGAAGCATAGTGTTTTCACCTTATAAAAATTTGTTTGCTTTTTTTTCTTGTGATTTTTCCTTTTTTCTTTCACAATATGTCTAATATGGAAATATGTTTAAAATGATTGCACGTATATAACCTATATCAGATTGCTTGCTGTCTTAGGGAGGGAGAGGTAGGGAATGGAGGGAGAAAAAAAAATTTGGAACTCAAAATCTTACAAAAATGAATGTTGAAAGCTATCTTTACATGTAATTGGAAAAGATAAAATACTATTAATTTTTTTTAAAAGATTGTAAGCTTCTAGGGGGCATAAATTGGCTTTTGCCTCTTTTTATATCCTCAACAAAGCCCAGTACCTGAAACTTAGTAGTTGCTTAATAAGAGTTTAATTTATTAATTGATTGATATATAAAATCTATAGAATTGATGTTTAAGTAATAATGAATATAAAGAACTCAGGGAAACATATGAAGATTTCTAGGAACTGAAGAAGTGAATAAAATGAATCTAGAAAAATAACACTAACAAAAATGCAAAGGGAAGGCACCATTTACGGACAATAAATTTAGGACCAAATGTAATCGCCAATTTTGGTTTAATGGACTCAAGTGTAGAACAAGTTTTTCTCTCCCTAGATGTGTCCTAAGTATTCTATAGATGTGTGCTCTGATGAATACTGTTAGTCACAGGTACATTATACAGTTTTGCCCAATTGTTGGTTTTGAGAAGGGAAAATAATACTAGTAGAGAATAATTAGGAAATGGTTTTGGTGTAAATGTAAAATTATTCAGTAAAACATTTTGGAATGCTCATTTTTATGATGATTGTAAGGGAAAACAGCTTTGTACACATCTATAATGTTTTTCTCTTTTAGAAATTGTTTGGAGACAGCTAGGTGGCGCAGTAGATAGAGTATCAGCCCTGAAGTCAGGAGGATCTGAGTTCAAATTTGGCCTCAGACATATAACATTTCCTGTGGTGTGACCCTGGGCAAGTCACTTGACCCAATTGCCTCAGCAAAAAAAAAAAAAAAAAAAAAAAAAAAAAAGAATACTGATGCAAGAAATTGTTTGAAATAGTTTATCTTGATCTTTTAATTACTTAGACAAAAGTATTGTCCTTGACCATGTCACTGATCTCAAATATTTGTATCTCTTCCTTATATGTTAATTAAGCTTAGCTGATATTCTGCAAGAATATTTCAAAATATATATATTTTTCTTAACGTTATATTTTGTTATAATTTTGTTTAATTTTAACTTTTATGTAATTAAATTTACATGTCATCTTCCCAATACTTTTAATTAGTTTAATTAAAATTTAATTTTTCTTTATAATGAAAAACATTTGTTATGAATGAGTCCTGGGACTGTTTTATCTTTATACCTGAAGCACTTAGCTGGATAGCTACACGTAAATAGTGTTTAATAAATATTTATTACTTTAATTCACAGCTTTATCTAACAGAAAGAGGCAGAAAATTTGGACTTTCCTGCTTCACTATCAATTACTGATGTGTCACTATCATTACTTGGGAGACTCACTAAGCTCCTCAGAGATAATTTTTCTTTATTTTAAAAAAGTGAGGGATTGTTTATGTCTAGTTAGATAATTCTTTAGACTCCCTCTAGCTCTATGGTGACTTTGTGACTTTGTTTATCTTCTTTGACAGTTCTACACCAAGAGAATTTGGAGTGTATAGTATATCTATCTTGTAAGGGATTAGGAAGGCTAGGCCTTTTATCCAGGAAATTGTTGAAGATACCCAAGGGATGGTCCCACCTCAGTAAAGGTGCAGTCCTTTTAGATACTATCTGAGAAGCATAGGGTTTTCCTATATTTGGAGTTGGAGGTGGGAAGTTAGGGTGGGAAGCAAAAAGGATTAAGACAGATGAAAACTCTGAGTGTGACTATCTGTCATTACTGTTGTCTATATATTGTTTTGGGGAAGTTGTACTAATTCCTTGAAATGTTTACATTTAAAGTTTATATTCCAACAAGATAGTGTGTTATCAAAGGGATGATAGTTTGACAGTGATCCTGATTATTACCAGCTCTGCTACACAGCTGGTATAAACATTTTAATTAACTTTAGAAAAGGATGTTTTTATCTTTGTCTCTCTCCTTTATACACACACACACACCCCTGTTTTTACCTTGACTTGGATAATGTTAAACATTTTGAGCAAGACTGAAACCAGGATATTGTGATCATGGGTTGGATAAATTCTTGCCTCCCCTGTTTTAAGATATCCCAATATGCAAGGAAAAAGTTGATAATAACAATAAACATGACTCTATTCCTCCATTTTATCTCAATAATAGATGATAATAGTATATTTTTGGAGCACATACTGTTATATGATGAGATGAAACAATATTTTTATTGTTCAGAACAAATTAATATGAGTGTAATAAAAAATCAAATTATCTTTTTCTTCTAACTCTACTTCCTTCTGGGAACTCTACTGTGTGGCCAAGGATTTTTTTTTTTGATGCTGACCTTTGTTCCAACATTTGAATATTACTGATTTGAATATTAGTGATAACCTATAAAAAAGACTGAAAGAGGGCCAAGATGCGGCGTGGAGGCAGACAGCTGCTTGAGCTCCTCATTTTCTCTCAGAACTTACTTCATGACAAGCCTCTGACTTAATGCTTGACCCAGAAAGAAATCCACAAATTATCACCAAGAGAAGACATCCTTGAAAGTTGCCAGAAAAGGTCTGTGTTTGCTCAGGGGAGGGTAAGTCAGACTGGGCGCAGACTGAGGGCAGGCAGCCAGAGCAAGACAGGCAGCTCACACAGCTCAGACCAGAGGGGGAGGGGTGTGATCTCTGCCGTTTCTGTGAAAGGGCTTTTGCCCCAGTGTGGATGCTCTGTCTTGGCAGCAAGCCAGGAGCAGTGGAGAGGGTGTAAACACCGGAGATGAAGATTAAAACCCCAGAAAGCCAGCGTCTCTCAGAGCCCGGCCACTCCTACCCCCACCTGGACTGACTCGGTGCGTTCTCAGAGCCTCAGAGCGCAGACTCAGTACAGTCATTGCTGTTCTGTTAGTGGCTCTCTGCTGCCCTATCCCCAGTCTGTAGAGGAAGCCCATTAATACCATCCAGCCCCATCCCCCCAAAAACAGACCTATTGTTTCTCTTGTCAGTTTGTTTTCTTTGATTCCTACTCTGACAAAATGAACAAAAAATTCAAAAGGGCTCTAACCATTGACAGCTTTTGTATGGAGAGAGAGCAGACTTCAAATGCTGAGGAGACTAGGAACAGACTGTCCCCAGATGTATCTCCTGGGAGGGATATAAGCTGCTCCTCAATACAAAATAATCTCATAGAGGAAATCAAAAAGGCTCTCACAAGAGAGCTGGAAGAGAAATGGGAAAAGGAAAGGGAAGCTTGGCAAGAGAGCCTGGAGAAGTCATCCCATGCATTCAAAGACAGAGTGGATAAATAAATCAAATCATTGAGAAACAAGATTACTGAGCTGGAAAATGTAAACAACTCCAAGGAAAACAGGATTAGTGAGCTGGAAAAAGAAAACAGCTCTCTAAAAAATAAAATGGAAAAAATGGAAAAAAATTCCATAGAAGATAAAAACTCAATTGGACAATTACAAAGAGATATAAAAAAAGTGAGTGAAGAAAATGCATCATTGAAAATTAGAACAAATAGAAATGAATGACTCAAGGAGAAACCAAGAAGTAATCAAGCAAAACCAGAGAAATGAAACAATTGAAAAGAATGTCAAGTACCTTACTAGAAAGACAAAAGACCTGGAAAACAGATCCAGGAGAGACAATTTGAGAATAATCAGACTCCCTGAAAAATGTGAGGGAAAAAAGAGCTTGGACACCATTTTCGAGGAAATTATCAAAGAGAACTGCCCAGACGTTCTGGAAACAGAGGGTAAAATAGACATTGAAAAAATTCATTGATCACCTACTGAAAGGGACCCTAAAATCAAAACGCCAAGAAATATAGTGGCCAAGTTCAAGAACCATCAGACAAAGGAAAACATATTGGAAGCTGCTAGAAAAAAGCAATTCAGATATGGAGGATCCACAATAAGGATAACCCAGGATCTAGCAGCGTCCACATTAAAAGAACGCAGGGCCTGGAACATGATATTCCGAAAGGCTAAGGAACTTGGTATGCAGACAAGAATAACTTACCCAGCAAGAATGAGCATCATTTTCCAGGGAAGAAGATGGACATTTAACGAAATAAATGAATTCCATCTATTTTTGATGAAAAAACCAGACCTACATAAAAGGTTTGATCTTCAAATACAGAACTCAAGAGATTTCTAAAAAGGTAAAAAGAAATCTTGAGAACTATACTTCTGCCAAAAAATTATGTAAAGAACATATGTACAATTTGTATTAGAATCTAGAGGTAGAAAGGAAATTATATCATAAAAAAAGTATAAAGTGGTGGTACTACATCCCATGAAGAGGCAAAGGTAACCTATTATATCTGAGAGAAAGAAAGGAGGGAGATGAACATAGTGTGTATCAATAGACATTCGATTTATGGTGAAACTTCTTCCACTTCATTGAAAAGTGAAAGGGAAGGAGTAAGCCAAGGGGAAGGGAATACAGAAATTTTGAGGAAAAGGGGTAAAATAAGGGGAGGAGCTTTAAGGTGGGGGAGGGATCCTAAAAAGGGAGGGCTGTGAAAAGCAAGTGGTGTTCACAAGTTTAATACTGGGTAGGAGGGTAAAAGGGAAGGAAAGGGGAAAAGCATAAGCAGGGGTTAATAGGATGGCAAGCAATATAGAATTAGTCCTTCTAACCATAAATGTGAATGGGGCAAACTGCCTCATAATAAGGAAGCAGTTAGCAGACTGGATTAAAAGTCAGAATCCTACTATATGTTGTTTACAGGAAACACACCTGAAACAGGGTGAGACATTCAAACTAAAAGTAAAAGGGTGGAGCAGAATCTATTATGCTTCAGGCAAAACCAAAAAAGCAGGAGTAGCCATCCTCATCTCAGATCAAGCAAAAACAAAAATTGATCTAATTAAAAGAGATAAAGAAGGGCATTATATCCTGCTAAAGGGCAGCATCAATAATGAAGCAGTATCAATATTAAACATATATGCACCAAGTGGTGCAGCATCTAAATTCTTAAAAGAGAAATTAAGAGAGTTGCAAGAGGAAATAGATAGCAAAACTATAATAGTAGGAGATCTCAACATTGCACTCTCAGAATTAGATGAACCACAAAATAAATAACAAAGAAGTCAAAGAGGTAAATAGAATACTAGAAAAGTTTGATATGATAGATCTTTGGCGAAAGCTAAATGGAGACAGAAAGGAGTATACTTTCTTCTCAGCAGTTCATGGAACCTATACAAAAATTGATCATATACTAGGGCATAAAAACCTCAAAATCAAATGCATTAAGGCAGAAATAGTAAATGCATCCTTTTCAGACCACAATGCAATCAAAATTACATTTAACAAAAATCCAGGGGAAAATAGACCAAAAAATAATTGGAAACTAAATAATCTTATACTAAAGAATGATTGGGTAAAACAGCAAATCATAGACATAATTAATAACTTCACCCAAGAAAATGACAATAATGAGACATCATACCAAAATGTGTGGGATACAGCCAAAGCAGTAATAAGGGGAAGTTTTATATCTCTACAGGCCTACTTGCATAAAATAGAGAAAGAGAGGGCCAACGAATTGGGCTTACAACTAAAATTGCTAGAAAAGGAACAAATTAAAAACCCCCAGACAAACACAAAACTTGAAATTCAAAAAACAAAAGGTGAGATTAATAAAATTGAAAGTAAAAAAAAACTATTGAATTAATTAATAAAACTAAGAGTTGGTTCTATGAAAAAAACCAACAAAATAGATAAACCCTTAGTAAACCTGATTAAAAAAAGGAAAGAGAAAAAGCAAATTGTTAGTCTTGAAAATGAAAAGGGTGAACTCACCACTAATGAAGAGGAAATTAGAACAATAGTTAGGAGCTACTTTGCTCAACTTTATGCCGATAAATTCGATAACTTAAATGAAATGGAAGAATACCTTCAAAAATATAGCTTGCCCAGATTAACAGAGGAAGAAGTAAGTAGTCTAAATAGTCCCATCTCAGAAAAAGAAATAGACCAAGCTATTAATCAACTTCCTAAGAAAAAGTCCCCAGGACCAGATGGATTTACATGTGAATTCTACCAAACATTTAAAGAACAACTAACTCCAATGCTATGTAAACTATTTGAAAAGATAGGGATTGAAGGAGTCCTACCAAATTCCTTCTATGACACAGACATGGTACTGATATCTAAACCAGGTAGATCGAAAACTGAGAAAGAAAACTATAGACCAATTTCCTTAATGAATATTGATGCTAAAATCTTAAATAAGATATTAGCAAATAGACTTCAGAAAATCATCCCCAGGATAATACACTATGACCAAGTGGGATTTATACCAGGAATGCAGGGCTGGTTTAATATTAGGAAAACTATTAGTATAATTGACCATATTAATAATCAAATTAATAAAAACCATATGATCATCTCAATAGATGCAGAAAAAGCATTTGATAAAATCCAACATCTATTCCTACTAAAAACGCTTGAGAGTATAGGAATAAATGGACTATTCCTTAAAATAATAAGGAGCATATATTTAAAACCGTCAGTAAACATCATATGTAATGGCGATAAATTAGAACCTTTCCCTGTAAGATCAGGAGTGAAACAAGGTTGCCCACTATCACCATTACTTTTCAATATAGTACTAGAAACTCTAGCCTCGGCAATAAGAGCCGAGAACGAGATTCAAAGAATTAGAGTAGGAAAAGAGGAAATCAAATTATCACTCTTTTCAGATGACATGATGGTATACTTAGAGAACCCCAAAGACTCTGCTAAAAAGCTATTAGAAATAATTCAGAATTTTAGCAAAGTTGCAGGATACAAAATAAATCCACATAAATCCTCAGCATTTTTATACATTCAGTGCTCTTGGATAGGCCCAGCGAATATAATTAAGATGACAATACTCCCTAAACTAATCTATTTATTTAGTGCTATACCAATCAGACTTCCAAGAAACTATTTTAATACCCTAGAAAAAATAACAACAGGATTCATATGGAACAACAAAAGGTCGAGAATTTCAAGGGAAATAATGAAAAAAAAATTAAGTGAAGGTGGTCTAGCTGTACCTGATCTAGAACTGTATTATAAAGCAACAGTCACCAAAACCATTTGGTATTGGCTAAGAAATAGACTAGTTGATCAGTGGCATAGGTTAGGTTCACAGGGCAAGATAGTGAATAAAAATAGCAATCTAGTGTTTGACAAACCCAAAGATCCCAAATTTTGGGATAAGAATTCATTATTTGACAAAAACTGCTGGGAAAACTGGAAATTAGTATGGCAGAAACTAGGCATGGACCCACATTTAACACCACATACTAAGATTAGATCAAAATAGGTCCAAGATTTAGGCATAAAGAACGAAATCATAAATAAATTGGAGGAACATTGGATGGTTTACCTCTCAGACTTGTGGAGGAGGAAGGAGTTTGTGTCCAAGGGAGAACTAGAGACCATTATTGATCACAAAATAGAAAATTTTGATTACATCAAATTAAAAAGTTTCTGCACAAACAAAACTAATGCAAACAAGATTAGAAGGGAAGTAACAAATTGGGAAAACATTTTTACAGTTAAAGGTTCTGATAAAGGGCTCATCTCCAAAATATACAGAGAATTGACTTTAATTTATAAGAAATCAAGCCATTCTCCAGTTGATAAATGGTCAAAGGATATGAACAGACAATTTTCAGATGATGAAATTAAAACTATTTCCTCTCATATGAAAGAGTGTTCCAAATCACTATTGATCAGAGAAATGCAAATTAAGACAACTCTGAGATATCATTACACACCTGTCAGATTGGCTAAAATGACAGGAACAAATAACGATGAATGTTGGAGGGGCTGTGGGAAAACTGGGACACTGATGCATTGTTGGTGGAGTTGTGAAAGAATCCAACCATTCTGGAGAGCAATCTGGAATTATGCCCAAAAAGTTATCAAAATGTGCATACCCTTTGACCCAGCCATACTACTACTGGGCTTATATCCCAAGGAAATACTAAAGAAGGGAAAGGGACCTGTATGTGCCAAAATGTTTGTGGCAGCCCTTTTCATAGTGGCTAGAAGCTGGAAGATGAATGGATGTCCATCAATTGGAGAATGGTTGGGTAAATTATGGTATATGAATGTTATGGAATATTATTGTTCTGTAAGAAATGACCAACAGGAGAAATACAGAGAAGCTTGGAGAGACTTACATCAACTGATGCTAAGTGAAACGAGCAGAACCAGAAGATCATTATACACTTCAACAATGATACTGTACGAGGATGTATTCTGATGGAAGTGGATATCTTCAACATAGAGAAGAGCTAATCCAATTCCAATTGATCAATGATGGACAGAATCAGCTACATCCAGAAAAGGAACACTGGGAAATGAGTGTAAACTGTTATTTTTACCTTCTGAATCCAATTCTTCCTGTGCAACAAGAAATTCGGTTCTACACACATATATTGTATCTAGAATATATTGTAATATATTTAACATGTATAAGACTGCCTGCCATCTGGGGGAGGGGGCTGGAGGAGGAAGGGAAAAAATCTGAATAGAAGTAGTGCAAGGGATAATGTTGTAAAAAATTACCCATGCATATGTACTGTCAAAAAAAAGTTATAAGTATAAAATAAAATAAAAATTAAATTAAAAAAAATAATAAATGTAAATATGACAATGCAAAAAAAAAAAAAAAAAAAAAAAAGACTGAAAGAAAAGCAAGATGGTAAAAAAACAGGGCTTACCTTGACATCATATGTGCAAAAAACTACCAGACTCTTCTATTAAGTGCTCTGTACTTACACAATTTGGAATTTTATCAGTGTGGATATTGCTTCTACTAATACATATTAAAACTATGCCATTTCTTTAATAGACATGTATATAGGCATATATATGTGTGTGTATTTACATACACATATATATTTATACATATGGAGAAGAGGGAGGGAAAATTTGTCTATCCACAGACTTCCAAGTTCCTACAATGCATGTGTCTAAGGGAACCTTAATTTATTGGTGAAAATTCTCTTTGGATTATATTTTCCAGAAGCCCAGACATCAGTTGTGCTATGTGGTGAAATGTTCTAATAAATGCTCATTGCTTCAATGCTATTTACGTATTAATTAATTAATTAATTTATTTATTTCCTTTTTCTGAGGCTGGGGTTAAGTGATTTGCCCAGGGTCACACAGCTAGGAAGTGTTAAGTGTCTGAGATCAGATTTGAACACGGGTCCTCCTGAATTCAAGGCTAGTGCTCTATCCACTTCACCACCTAGCTGCCCCTTCAATACTATTTAAAAGGTTATAAATATGTGTGGAACAAATTAGAACAAAGATGTAGAGGAAAATTATATACTATCCAGACATTGCTGAGCTAGCTAGCATGACCAGCAGAAGTGAATAAATACAACACCAAGAGAGTTCAGTACATACCAGACGACTAGTCAGAGAAGTTAGTATATATTATGATAGAGACACTGAGAGAAATTCATTGCAACCAAGAACAGTCAGTTATAATCTCTAGTTGTCCTTCCAAGAAACCAGTGCTTCCAAGAATGAGGCTACAACATATTTCCCTACTACCTTTTAATGACATTTATGAATGTTCCAACTCAGTTGTCTTCCTCTTTGTTGGAGGAATAAATCTCTGTCCTTTGTTCCTAGGAAGTTCTTGGCGGGGTGTAGCCATTTGAGAAAGGTGTCTAAGAACTTTAATAATGGATCCAATTCCTTATTATTGCCTTTCATTATTTCTTTAAGCACCTTTGCTTTGAATTCCTCTGATAATTGACTTTTCCTGGCTTAGAGACACTAGAATTCCAGTTATCAATCTGGATAGAATACCATAAAACTTAGTGTAGTTGAGAGGAAGGGCACATTGATGTGGAGGTCAGGCTACAAACAGTTTAATGAACTGCTGTGACAAAAAAAAAATAATAAAAAAATAAATATATATATATATATATATATATATATATATATACACACACACACACACACACACACACACACACACACACACACACACACATACACACATCTCATCTACTAATCTAGTAATTTGTGTTAACATGACTCTTACAGCTTGTTGAAGTGGGCTTGAGCACATATGATCCATTGTAGTTGAATATGTCAAGCATTTTCAGCCTTATGGGACCAGCAAAAGATCAGAGTTCACTAGCATTACCTGAAAAAGACCCAGGGTCACTTTCACACCTTGATGAAGCATTGAAGAGCTTTATTAAAAGCTTATCAATATTATTATAAATAATAGTAAACACTAGTAATGATTATGATTATCTCATTCTAATCTTTTCCACTGGAGGAGTTCAGATAGAAACAATTTTGGACCAAATCACTACCTTATAATTAGCTTTATTGATTGATTGATTGATATGATTTGTTTATATTTAACAATCTGTGAATTATTTCCCAAGTGGATGAAATTATTACTTTTCATAATAAAACATTTTAAAGTAGGACGTTTCTCTGAAATTTTTTTCAACTATTAACATAATTGACTCTATCAATAACCAAACTAACAAAAGTCATATGATTATCTCAATAGATGCAGAAAAAAAATTTGATAAAATCCAATAGCCATTCCTATTTTAAAAAAAACACTAGAGAGTATAGGAATAAATGGAGTTTTCCTTAAAATGATTAATATTAATTATCTAAAACCATCAGCAAGCATCATATGTAATGGGGATAAACTAGAACCATTCCCAATAAGATCAGAGGTGAAACAAGGTTGCCCACTATTACTATTACTATTCAATATTGTATTAGAAATGTTAGCTTTGGCAATAAGAGAAGAAAGAGAGATTAAAGGAATTACAATAGGTAATAAGGAAACCAGATATCACTCTTTGCAAATGATATGATGGTATTCTTAGAAAACCCTAGAGTATCAACTAAAAAATTACTAGAAACAATTCACAACTTTAGCAAAGTTTCAGGATACAAAATAAATCCACACAAATCATCAGCATTTTTATATATTACCAACAAAGTCCAGCAGCAAAAGATACAAAGAGAATTCCATTTAAAATAACTATCAATAATATAAAATATTTGGGAATCTCTCTGCCAAGGAAAAGTCAGGAACTTTATGAGCACAACTACAAAACACTTCCCACACAAATAAAGTGTAATGCATGTTGGAAATTTTGGAGTTGGAATTCAAACTCATATCTTCTATATCCAAGACCAGTTGGCTCTCCATCATGCCATAGATTCAAAGAAGAAAAAAGAGAGCCTAATATATTGGTTTTTTTTTTCTTTTTTTTTTTATTATATATATATATATATTTTATAATATTATCCCTTGTATTCATTTTTCCAAATTACCCCCCCTCCCTCTATTCCCTCCCCCCGATGACAGGCAATACCATACATTTTACATGTGTTACAATATAGTCTAGGTACAATACATGTGTGTGAATATCATTTTCTTGTTGCACAATAAACATTAGAATCCGAAGGTACATGCAACCTGGGCAGACAGATATTAGTGCTAACAATTTACATTCCCCTCCCTGTGTTTCTTCTCTGGGTGTAGCTACCTCTGTCCATCATTGATCAACTGGAAGTGAGTTGGATCTTCTTTATGTTGAAGATTTCCACTTCCATCAGAATACATCCTCATACAGTATTGTTGTTGAAGTGTACAGTGATCTTCTGGTTCTGCTCATTTCACTCAGCATCAGTTGATGTAAGTCTCTCCAGGCCTCTCTATATTCCTCCTGCTGGTCATTTCTTACCGAGCAATAATATTCCATAACCTTCATATACCACAATTTACCCAACCATTCTCCAACTGATGGACATCCATTCATCTTCCAGTTTCTAGCTACAACAAAAAGAGCTGCCACAAACATTTTGGCACATATATGTTTCTTTCCGCTCTTTAGTATTTCTTTGGGATATAATCCCAGTAGTAGCGCTGCTGGGTCAAAGGATATGCACAGTTTGATAACTTTTGGGGCATAATTCCAGATTGCTCTCCAGAATGGCTGGATTCTTTCACAACTCCACCAGCAATGTATTAGTGTCCCAATTTCCCCACATCCCCTCCAACATTTGTCATTATTTGTTCCTGTCATCTTAGCCAATCTGACAGGTGTGTAGTGGTATCTCAGAGTGGTCTTAATTTGCATTTCTCTGATCAGTAGTGATTTGGAACACTCTTTCATGTGAGTGGATATAGTTTCAATTTCTTCCTCTGAGAATTGTCTGTTCATATCCTTTGACCATTTATCAATTGGAGAATGGTTCGGTTTCTTATAAATTAGGGTCAGTTCTCTATATATTTTGGAAATGAGACCTTTGTCAGAACCTTTGTTTTTAAAAATATTTTCCCAATTTGTTACTTCCCTTCTAATCTTGTTTGCATTAGTATTATTTGTACAGAAACTTTTTAGTTTGATGTAATCAAAATCTTCTATTTTGTGATCAATAATGATCTCTAGTTCTCCTCTGGTCATAAATTCCTTCCTCCTCCACAAGTCTGAGAGGTAGATTATCCTCTGTTCCTCTAATCTATTTATTATCTCCCTCTTTATGCCTAAATCATGGACCCATTTTGATCTTATCTTGGTATATGGTGTTAAGTGTGGATCCATATCTAATTTCTGCCATACTAATTTCCAGTTTTCCCAACAGTTTTTTCCGAATAATGAATTTTTATCCCTAATGTTGGAATCTTTGGGTTTGTCAAAGATTAGATTGCTATAGATGTACCCTTTTTTGTCCTTTGTATCTAATCTGTTCCACTGATCTACTGGTCTATTTCTTAGCCAATACCAAATGGTTTTGGTGACTGCTGCTATATAATATAGCTTTAGATCAGGTACACTTAGACCACCTTCCTCTGAGTTTTTTTTCATTAGTTCCCTTGAAATTCTCGACCTTTTATTCTTCCATATGAATTTTGTTGTTATTTTTTCTAGGTCATTAAAATAGTTTCTTGGGAGTCTGATTGGTATAGCACTAAATAAATAGATTAGTTTGGGGAGTATTGTCATCTTTATTATATTCGCTCGGCCTATCCAAGAGCACTGAATGTCTTTCCAATTATTTAAATCTGATTTTATTTTTGTGGCAAGTGTTTTGTAATTTTTCTCATATAATTCCTGACTTTTCTTTGGTAGATGGATTCCCAAATATTTTATACTCTCAACATTTGTTTGGAATGGAATTTCTCTTTGTATCTCTTGCTGTTGCATTTTGTTAGTGATATATAAAAATGCCGAGGATTTATGTGGATTTATTTTGTATCCTGCCATTTTGCTGAAATTTTGAATTATTTCTAGTAGCTTTTTAGCAGAGTCTTTGGGGTTCTCTAAGTATACCATCATGTCATCTGCAAAAAGTGATAGTTTAATTTCCTCATTTCCTACTCTAATTCCTTGAATCTCTTTCTCGGCTCTTATTGCTGAGGCTAGCGTTTCTAGTACTATATTGAATAGTAATGGTGATAGTGGGCAACCTTGTTTCACTCCTGATCTTACTGGGAAAGGTTGCAGTTTATTTCTATTGCATATTATGCTTACTGACGGTCTTAAATATATACTCCTGATTATTCTAAGGAATAGTCCATTTATTCCTATACTCTCAAGAGTTTTTAGTAGGAATGGATGTTGGATTTTGTCAAATGCTTTTTCTGCATCTATTGAGATGATCATATGGTTCTTATTAATTTGATTATTAATATGGTCAATTATATTAATAGTTTTCCTAATATTAAACCAGCCCTGCATTCCTGGAATAAATCCTACTTGATCATAGTGTATTATCTTGGAGATGATTTTCTGAAGTCTTTTTGCTAATATCTTATTTAAGATTTTAGCATCAATATTCATTAAGGAGATTGGTCTATAATTTTCTTTCTCAGTTTTCGATCTACCAGGTTTAGGTATCAGTACCATGTCTGTGTCATAAAAGGAATTTGGTAGGACTCCTTCATCTCCTATTTTTTCAAATAATTTATATAACATTGGGGCTAATTGTTCTTTAAATGTTTGGTAGAATTCACATGTGAATCCATCTGGCGCTGGGGATTTTTTCCTGGGGAGTTGATTAATAGCTTGTTCTATTTCTTTTTCTGAAATGGGACTATTTAAGCAATTTATCTCCTCCTCTGTTAATCTAGGGAGCCTATATTTTTGGAGGAAGTCATCCATTTCACTTACGTTATCAAATTTATTGGCATAAAGTTGGGCAAAGTAACTCCTTAGAGCCTAATATATTGTAAAGAGCATTGGGTTCAAAGTAAGTTGCTCCAAGTTTGAATCTTATACACTTATTATTCTTGGGCTAGTCACTTGTAATTTCCCTGAGCTTCAGACAAAATATTGCACCAAAAGAGGTACAAAGTCAACAGTAGATATATAAAGCTTTTCTGGAGAAAGAGAGGAAATTAAGTTAAAACATAGCCAAGAAGTCTTGAGATACCCAGTGTTATACCACTCCCAAAAGATGGCTGCCACATCTTATGTATACCCTTCCAGATGAGAAAGAAGGTTGAAGTTTAATTTGCTTTAAGAAGTTTGGCACAGGTTAGTTAATCAGTCAGTTAAAGGAATATCAATCAACCAATCAATCACTAAGGAGTCATTAAGCTCCTGCTATGTATACCAGGCACTGTGTTGGTTCTAGGAATATGAAGATAAAGTTGAAATAGTCCATCTAGTCAAAAAGCTTACAGCCTCCTAAAAGGACACAAAATATTCACACATAAATAAATACAAGATATACTGCAGTGTTGAGAGAATTGGTGACTAATAAATCAGAGAAATCAGGAAAGGCATCTTGAAAATGGTACTACTAAAGTTGAATCTTTAAGATTTCTGGGAGTTCTAAGAAGTAGAGGTGAGAAGGGAGAGTATTTATTCCAGTTATGGAGAATAACCTGAGTATACGTGCAAAGAAGGAAGATAGAATATCAGTGGAATCTTTTCCAAGCAGAATCTCTGACTTAGAACTCTCTTCTTGATGTCTGTGGCACAAGCTTATTTTAAGTTTGTCTACTTTTGCTTATCATTATATACTTTCCCCCTTCCCCAATAGATTGTTGTTTAAATTCATTTTGAGTTTATATATGGTAAAAAGCAATATTGTGTCAGGGATAGCAGGGTCAAAAGAAAGCCACAGTAGCTTTCAGAAATGCCTCCAGTACTGGGAATTGGAAATTGAGTGGATGCCCATCAGTTGGGAAATGACTGAATAAGTTATGATATATAATTATAATGGAGTATTATTATTCTATAATAAGGCTGATTTCAGAAAAGCCTGAAAAGACTTATGTGAACTGATGCTGAATGCAGTGTAACAACATGATTAGGTGATGATCAACTATGGTGGGCTTGGATCTTTTCAACAATGCAGAGATTCAAAGCAATTCCAATAATCTTAAGATAAAAAATGCCAACTGTATCCAAAGAGAGAACTATGGAGACTGAATGTAGATGGAAGCATCATTTTGCTGTTGTTTGTTTACTTTTCCCCTTTTTTGGGGGGCATTTTTCCTTTTGATCTGATTTTTCTTGTGTAATGTGACAAATATGGAAATATGTTTAGAAGAATTATAGATGTTTAACCTATATCAGATTGTTTGCTCTCTTGGGGAGTTAAGGGAGGGAGTTTAAAAAAGTTAGAACACATAATTTTCCAAAAATGAATGTTGAAAACTATCTTTACATGATTTGGAAAAAATAAAATGCTATTAAAAAAATTTAAATGCCTCATCTCTCTAAATGGGATGGAAGCTAGTGGGGATGTTATCAAGAGCAGAATGGGATCTTTTATGGCAGTAAAATTTAAAAAAAAAACCAGAAACAAAATTGGTGTCCATTGATTGGAAAGTGGATGAACAAATCATGGTCTGTGAATATAAAGAAATGCTGCTGCACTGTGTGAGAATTAAAAGTGTGAGGAACTCAGAGAAATGGGGGGGAGATTTGTATGTGCCAGCGAAGAGAACCAAAAGAATTATGTATCTGGGTCCCAGTTAATGTGAATAACGAGTTCCTTGTTATATGCTGATTCAAATTGTCCCATCATCTGAATTCATACTACATACTTCCATTGGTATGGTATCAATGGCTATATTATATATAATTATAACCTTGAATAGTGCAAATTCAAATACAAACAACTACTTCAGGGGATTTATATTTTGCATTAATCAGACCTAGCCTTGTACAAAAATACTATAATCATTTAAACTAAAACAGCTGATTAATTAGTTGTCATGACTAATCTTGGTTCTGAAAGACAAATGATGAAATGCACTTCCTTCCTCTTGACTGAGAAGTGGGGAACTACAAATGTGGAATGTTTTATATACTGTCAAATGTGGATGTTTTGACAGTTGGTTTTGCTTAGTATTTCTTTGTGGCAAGGAGTTCAATGGGGAAAGGTAGATAGATAAGAAAATAATTTTGCTATCAATCGAAAAATGCAGCAATAAAACATTAAAAAAGCAAAACAAAACAAAGAAAGAGTAGATCGAGAGAGATTTGAATGGGCATAATTATCCCCTAATTCCCGTGGAAATTTGGAGTCCAGTTTCATCCCATTTTGTCATGTTAGTAATAGGCAGATCATGGCATGTCTTCCTGATGTCATGGTCTTGTTGAGAATGAAGGAAAACAGAAGAAGCTGGATGGCTATATATCATATATCATATATATATATATATATATATATATATATATTCATTTATATATGCATACATCATATACACACATATCATTATACCTGGAAAAGGTAAGTATTTGAATCAGCAATACACATTATCTTCAAGGTTGCCAAATCTTGTTCAAGCCACCTTATTTTTGACAAGAGTGTTAGAAGGGGAGAGCGGCCTGCAGATAAGTTCTTAAGAAGCTTTCAATGGCTCAGTTATGACCACTGGGATTTTCTCCTTTTGTCACTCCATGTAGTAGTAGTTGGTCCTGGCTACTGTCCCTCTGAGTAAGGCAGTCATGATCTTGAGTGCCATTTCTTTTTTTTTTTTTTAATTTTTTATTATATATATATATATTTTTTATAATATTATCCCTTGTATTCATTTTTCCAAATTATCCCCCCCTCCCTCTATTCCCTCCCCCCGATGACAGGCAATCCCATACATTTTACATGTGTTACAATATAGTCTAGGTACAATACATGTGTGTGAATATCATTTTCTTGTTGCACAATAAACATTAGAATCCGAAGGTACATGTAACCTGGGCAGACAAATATTAGTGCTAACAATTTACATTCACTTCTCAGTGTTACTTCTCTGGGTGTAGTTATTTCTGTCCATCATTGATCAACTGGAAGTGAGTTGGATCTTCTTTATGTTGAAGATTTCCACTTCCATCAGAATACATCCTCATACAGTATTGTTGTTGCAGTGTACAGTGATCTTCTGGTTCTGCTCATTTCACTCAGCATCAGTTGATGTAAGTCTCTCCAAGCCTCTCTGTATTCCTCCTGCTGGTCATTTCTTACAGAGCAATAATATTCCATAACCTTCATATACTACAATTTACCCAACCATTCTCCAACTGCTGGACATCCATTCATCTTCCAGTTTCTAGCTACAACAAAAAGAGCTGCCACAAACATTTTGGCACATATATGTCTCTTTCCGCTCTTTAGTATTTCTTTGGGATATAATCCCAGTAGTAGCGCTGCTGGGTCAAAGGGTATGCACAGTTTGATAACTTTTTGGGCATAATTCCAGATTGCTCTCCAGAATGGCTGGATTCTTTCGCAACTCCACCAGCAATGTATTAGTGTCCCAGTTTCCCCACATCCCCTCCAACATTCATCATTATTTGTTCCTGTCATCTTAGCCAATCTGACAGGTGTGTAGTGGTATCTCAGAGTTGTCTTAATTTGCATTTCTCTGATCAGTAGTGATTTGGAACACTCTTTCATGTGAGTGGATATAGTTTCAATTTCTTCCTCTGAGAATTGTCTGTTCATATCCTTTGACCATTTATCAATTGGAGAATGGTTCGGTTTCTTATAAATTAGGGTCAGTTCTCTATATATTTTGGAAATGAGACCTTTGTCAGAACCTTTGTTTTTAAAAATATTTTCCCAATTTGTTACTTCCCTTCTAATCTTGTTTGCATTAGTATTATTTGTACAGAAACTTTTTAGTTTGATGTAATCAAAATCTTCTATTTTGTGATCAATAATGATCTCTAGTTCTCCTCTGGTCATAAATTCCTTCCTCCTCCACAGGTCTGAGAGGTAGACTATCCTCTGTTCCTCTAATCTATTTATTATCTCCCTCTTTATGCCTAAATCATGGACCCATTTTGATCTTATCTTGGTATATGGTGTTAAGTGTGGATCCATATCTAATTTCTGCCATACTAATTTCCAGTTTTCCCAACAGTTTTTTCCGAATAATGAATTTTTATCCCTAATGTTGGTATCTTTGGGTTTGTCAAAGATTAGGTTGCTATATATGTATCCTTTTTTGTCCTTTGTATCTAATCTGTTCCACTGATCTACCAGTCTATTTCTTAGCCAATAACAAATGGTTTTGGTGACTGCTGCTATATAATATAGCTTTAGATCAGGTATAAAGAGACCACCTTCCTCTGAGTTTTTTTTCATTAGTTCCCTTGCAATTCTCGACCTTTTATTCTTCCATATGAATTTTGTTGTTATTTTTTCTAGGTCATTGAAATAGTTTCTTGGGAGTCTGATTGGTATAGCACTAAATAAATAGATTAGTTTGGGGAGTATTGTCATCTTTATTATATTCGCTCGGCCTATCCAAGAGCACTGAATGTCTTTCCAATTATTTAAATCTGAATTTATTTTTGTGGCAAGTGTTTTGTAATTTTTCTCATATAATTCCTGACTTTTCTTTGGTAGATGGATTCCCAAATACTTTATACTCTCAACATTTGTTTGGAATGGAATTTCTCTTTGTATCTCTTGCTGTTGCATTTTGTTAGTGATATATAAAAATGCCGAGGATTTATGTGGATTTATTTTGTATCCTGCCACTTTGCTGAAATTTTGAATTATTTCTAGTAGCTTTTTAGCAGAGTCTTTGGGGTTCTCTAAGTATACCATCATGTCATCTGCAAAAATTGATAGTTTAATTTCCTCATTTCCTACTCTAATTCCTTGAATCTCTTTCTCGGCTCTTATTGCCGAGGCTAGCGTTTCTAGTACTATATTGAATAGTAATGGTGATAGTGGGCAACCTTGTTTCACTCCTGATCTTACTGGGAAAGGTTGCAGTTTATTTCTATTGCATATTATGCTTACTGAAGGTCTTAAATATATGCTCCTGATTATTCTAAGGAATAGTCCATTTATTCCTATACTCTCAAGAGTTTTTAGTAGGAATGGATGTTGGATTTTGTCAAATGCTTTTTCTGCATCTATTGAGATGATCATATGGTTCTTATTAATTTGATTATTAATATGGTCAATTATATTAATAGTTTTCCTAATATTAAACCAGCCCTGCATTCCTGGGATAAATCCTACTTGATCATAGTGTATTATCCTGGAGATGATTTTCTGAAGTCTATTTGCTAATATCTTATTTAAGATTTTAGCATCAATATTCATTAAGGAGATTGGTCTATAATTTTCTTTCTCAGTTTTCGATCTACCTGGTTTAGGTATCAGTACCATGTCTGTGTCATAAAAGGAGTTCGGTAGGACTCCTTCATCCCCTATTTTTTCAAATAATTTATATAACATTGGGGCTAATTGTTCTTTAAATGTTTGGTAGAATTCACATGTGAATCCATCTGGCGCTGGGGATTTTTTCCTGGGGAGTTGATTAATAGCTTGTTCTATTTCTTTTTCTGAAATGGGACTATTTAAGCAATTTATCTCCTCCTCTGTTAATCTAGGGAGCCTATATTTTTGGAGGAAGTCATCCATTTCACTTAAGTTATCAAATTTATTGGCATAAAGTTGGGCAAAGTAACTCCTTATTATTTCTCTAATTTCCTCTTCATTGGTGGAAAGATCCCCCTTTTCATTTGTAAGACTATCAATTTGATTTTCCTCTTTTTTTTTTTTTGATCAAATTTACCAAAGGTTTATCTATTTTATTGGCTTTTTGATAAAACCAACTCTTGGTTTTATTTATTAATTCAATAGTTTTTTTACTTTCAATATTATTGATTTCTCCTTTTAATTTTTGTATTTCAAGTTCAATTTTTGGTTGGGGGTTTATAATTTGGTCTTTTTCTAGCCTTTTAAGTTGTAAGCCCAATTCGTTAATCTTCTCTTTCTCTATTTTCTTCAAATAAGCCTCTAAAGATATAAAATTTCCCCTTATTACTGCTTTAGCTGCATCCCAAAGATTTTGATATGATGTCTCATCATTGTCATTATCTTGGGTGAAATTGTTAATTGTTTCTATAATTTGCTCTTTCACCCAGTCATTCTTTAAGATGAGATTATTCAGTTTCAAATTACTTTTTGGTCTATTTACCCCTAACTTTTTACTGAATGTAGCTTTTACTGCATTGTGATCTGAGAAGAAGGCATTTATTATTTCTGCCTTCCTACATTTAATTTTGAGATCTTTATGTCCTAATATATGGTCTATTTTTGTATAGGATCCATGAACTGCTGAGAAGAAAGTATATTCCTTTCTATTGCCATTCAGTTTTCTCCAAAGGTCTATCATACCTAGTTTTTCTAATGTTCTATTTACTTTTTAAATTTCTTTCTTGTTTGTTTTGTGGTTTGATTTGTCTAAATCTGAGAGTGCAAGGTTGAGATCTCCCACTATTATAGTTTTACTGTCTATTTCTTCTTGCAGTTCTCTTAACTTTTCCTTTAGAAAGTTAGATGCTATACCACTTGGTGCATATATGTTTAGTATTGATATGGCTTCATTATTTATGCTACCTTTCAGCAGGATATAGTTTCCTTCCTTATCTTTTTTAACGAGATCTACTTCTGCTTTTGCTTGATCTGAGATAAGGATAGCTACCCCTGCTTTTTTGGCTTTACCTGAAGCATAATAGGCTCTGTTCCAACCTTTTACCTTTACTCTGTATGTATCTCCCTGCTTTAAGTGTGTTTCCTGTAGACAACATATTGTAGGGTTCTGCTTTTTGATCCAATCTGCTATCTGTCTCCGTTTGATGGGATCAGTCATCCCATTTACATTTACAGTTAAAATTACTAATTCTGTATTTCCTGCCATCATATTATCCCCAGATTATGCTTTTTTCCCTTGACCCCCCTGATTCCCCTCCCCGATATTTAATTTACAGACCCCCCTTGTGACGCGCAACCCTCCCTCTTTTTTTTTTTTTTAGGATCCCTCCCCGCTCCCTCCAAGTCCCTTCACTTATTCTCCTTTTCCTTTTCCCTTTTCCTCTCCCCCCTTTTAATGAGGTGAGAGAAAATTCTCTGAAAAACAAATATGTTAATTATTTACTCTTTGAGCCTCTCCTGATGAGAGTAAGATTCACACAATGATTCTCCCCCTCACTAAGTTCCCTCAGATATGGTGTATTTTCTATGCCTCTTCCTGGGATGTAGTTTCCCTCTTTTTATCATTCCTTCCCCTTTTTCTGAACCGACCTCCTTCCCTTTACTACACCCCCCTTTTTTTCTTTTATATCAGTAAAATCAAATTATCCTTGAGTACTTTTTATATACCCACAACAGAGTTACAGTTCTCAAGGGTTCTGTGTACCTTTTTCTGTTTCTCTTCAGTCTTGTGGATGTAGATCAAATTTTTTGTTTAAGTCTGGTTTTTTTCTTAGAAACATATAGAATTCCTCTGTTTCATTGTATGACCATCTTCTTCCATGGAAAAAGATGCTAAACTTAGCTGGGTAGTTCATTCTTGGTTGCAGTCCTTGATCTTTTGCCTTACGGAATATCAGGTTCCAGGCCCTTCTATCTTTTAATGTGGAGGCAGCCAGATCTTGGGTGACCCTTATTGTGGCACCTTGGTATTTAAATTGTTTTTTTCTAGCTGCTTGCAGGATTTTCTCCTTTGTGTGGTAATTCTGCAGCTTAGCCACTATATTCCGTGGTGTTCTTTTTTTAGGGTCTATTTCATAAGGAGTTCGATGAATTCTTTCCACATCTACTTTCCCTTCTGTTTCTATTATCTCTGGACAGTTCTCTTTGATAATTTCCTGTAAAATAGAATCTAGGCTCTTTTTTTGGTCATAGTTTTCGGGAAGTCCAATGATCCGCAGATTATCTCTCCTAGATCTATTTTCCAGGTCTATAGATTTTCCCAGTAAGTATTTGACCTTGTTCTCCAGCTTCTCATTTTTTTTTGTTTTGTATGACTGATTCTTGGGTTCTCTGTGAATCATTCATTTCTATTTGTTCCATCCTGACTTTTAAGGAGTTATTTTCTTCTTTCACAGTTTTTAGTTCTTTTTGTAAATGCCCAATTTCGTTTTTAAATGAATTATTTTGCTCTATTGAATTTTTTTCCATTTCCCTAATTTTTTTTTTGAGAATTATTTTCTTTTTCCAATTCAGAAATTCTATTTTCTTGAGACTTTTTTTATCTTTTCCAATTCAGAAATCCTACTTTCCTGTGTTTTTTTAACCTTTTCTAATTCATAAATTTTGTTTCCCTGCATCTCCTGTGAATTCTTTATTTTTTCCAACTCCAATTTCAGGACGTTGTTATTCTCTATCATAGCTTCCCTTTCCTTTCCCCATTTTTCTTCAATCTCCCTCAATTTTTTAATAGTCTCTTCTAGGAGAGAGTTATGTGATGGGGGGCAGGAATCGTTCCCCTTTAGGTTGTTATCTGCTGACTCTCTGCTGTTAACTTCCTTGGGGTTGGATACCTGCTCTTTCTCTGTATAGAAGGAATCTATGGTTTTTCTAGCTTTTTTGTTCATATTTAAAAAATCTTTTGGGGTCTGTCCCTGGGGTAGGAAATTATTTACTTCTTTACCAGCTTCCTCCCAGACCAGATGGATGCAGCGGCTCCTGCGCCTGAGCTAAGATAGAGCTCTGGGAGAGAGTTCCCCACCCCCTCCCTGGAGGTGCCTCAGAGGTGATTAGCGCTGCTGTGCTTCGAGGGCGTAGAATAGTAAAGACAGCACAAAGCCCAGCCTATGTGTCCGGGTGGGGAGTGGATGTCTGCAGCAGGTGACGTGAAAAGCCCCTGTGCTCAAACTGGAAGTGTCTGCCAGAAACCGCGGTCCCTAGTTCAAAGGTTCCGCTTCTCTGGGACTTCCTGGAGCTGAGTTCCACTCCCTCCAGCTAAGCTAGGCAGTGTGTGTTGCCTTGGGCCGTATCCACCCACTTGTCAATCTCTTAACTATTCTCAGGAGGTAGCTGAGGCCACACCCCCTGGTGCCAAGAGTTCTGCTGAGTCACCTCCAGGGTCCAGGGAAAATCTAATCTGAGTTTTAAAATATTTTGGCTTTCTCTTCTGAACTGCTAAATAATTAGCAGAGAAGAGCTAACAGCCTGTGCCAGATTCCTTTATCTCAGTGGCTTCTCTGATCCCAGAGCCCTTCCCAGCGCAATGGGCGCAGTGTGCCCCTACCCCACCGTCTGTGCTGGTCTTTCTTATTCCTCCCCTGAGAACTGACCTTTCCTGTTGAAACTCCAGATTCTCTTCAGCTGGTAAGTCGTGCTTCCAGTCCTTGTGGTATCTATCAGTCCTGAGCTTATTCTGAGGCTGATTTATCTAATTGGTTGTGAGGGAGTGAGGACGTTCACAGAGTCGTGTGTTTCTTCTCCGCCATCTTGGCTCCGCCCTTGAGTGCCATTTCTATGTTCTCCTAGGTGTTTTACACGATCCCATGGTTGGGCTTTGGGTTGCTCTAGAGTTAGGACACCAAGTACTTTTTAAAAGATATCTGAATAATGATGATGATGATAACAATGGTGAAGATGATGTGTCCTGAGAGCTAGAGATCTGACTCTCTCCACTGATGCTAAGCCACAAGAACACAAATTTTAAACTGGAAGGCATCTTAGAGTCATCTAACCCGAGTCCCTCATTTTGTAGAAAACTGAACTTTTAGAGAGGAAGTGATTTCCCCTAAAATACACAGGCTGGGATTAGGAGAGCCAGATTTTGAGCCCACAATGTCATATTCTAAGCCAACTAATCTTTCCATTGTGTTATGCTACTTTCTTCACCAGTAAGTATTCCCAGAGGTGGCTCATTATATATAACATGTCAGATATAATATATGGGCATGGCATAGTGGATCAAATTTTGAACTTAGAGAGGAGGGGAATAAGCACTTATATAGCACCTACTATGTGCCAGGCACTATGTTAGTTGTTTTACTAGTACCATCTTATTTGATCCTCACAATAGCTTTATGAGGTAGATATTATTGTTATCACTATTTTGCTGTTGAGGAAACTGAAGCAGAAAGGTTAAGCAACTTGCTCAATGTCACACAGCTGATAAATATCCAATGCTGGAATGAACTCAAATCCTCATTTTAGATCCAATATTTTACCTACTAGTCACCTACCTATCTTTGTGTTCTACTTTTAATCAGAAAGCTTGGTTTGGAATTTCACCATTAACACTATATGTACAGTTCTCTAAGGCTATATGAACTTGATACAGACTTCAATAAGAAAGTTGTCACCAGAGGAGAAGATTAAAAACTATTTTAGTTCAGGCACAAAAAAAAAAAAAAAGAAAGAAAGAAAGAAAGAAAGAAAGAAAGAAAGAAAGAAAGAAAGAAAGAAAGAAAGAAAGAAAGAAAGAAAGAAAGAAAGAAAGAAAGAAAAAAACAGAGGTTTAGATTTCCCCATATTCAGGTCATGGTCACTGTCTTCAGGAAGTGAGTTGAAAGAACGGGGTACAGTGAATATGAAATAATATCCCACTTTGCAGATGATGAAACTGAGTTTCAAATGTTTGTGGAGTTGGCTGTTTCAATGGTATATCATAATTGATTTCTCATGTCTTCCCCTCCAGCACTGTGTATTCCAGTTAAACAGTCCTTTTGACTGTTTCTCAGACATGACATGGTACCTGGGGCCTTAGCCCCAGGAATATTTCTCCTTCTCATTTCCATCTCTTACAGTTGTACTTTTAAAGCTCAATTCAAGTGTGACTTTCATCAGAAGACATTTCCTGATGCCTCCAGTTGCCAATACTGAAGCTCTCACCCAAAATATTCTTTGTGTTTTGTTTTGACCTGTCGTAGAAATGTTTCTTCCCAGTAGAATGTGCCTATTTAGGATCAGGGATTTGTGGCAAGGTGGTTGCTGTTTGTCTCTCAAATGTCTAGCACATAATAAATACATTTATAATTGAACTGAATTAGGGAGTGATGCATAAGACAGATGGAAGATATTTTAGGCCCTCAAGCAGTCATGGAATCTGGTTGTAAGATCAGATATCTCTCTGAATTTTGGCTGTGGAACAGGAAATCACTGACCCAACCATTGCTCCCTTCATTCACAGGGTGATGGAGCTGTTGTTGTTTCCCACCTGGAATTTTACAGATGAGGAAACTGAGGTCCAAATTTGCTCAAAGTCATGCAGGGAGTAAGTTGCAAGGTAAGAGTTGAACCTAAATCTTCTGACTCCAAATGTTGTGTTGTTTCTACTACCCTTCTTTCTTTTTCATTCCATTGAAGTGAATCCAAATAATCCATGGCCATAAGCCAGACCCTGCATCCTTTTTATAATTCAACAGGTAGAGGTACTCATTAAATAAATGGGCCCAAACCTGTGTTAAACAGAGAAGAAACATTAAGAGCTAACTTCCCCAATTGAAAAATGGTCAGTGAATATGAACAGGCAGTTTTCAGATGAATTAATCATAGACATGTGAAAAAAATGCTCTAAGTTACTATTGATTAGAGAAATGCAAGTTAAAATATCTCTGAGAAATCATTCACACCTATCAGACTGGCTAATATGACAGAAAAGGGAAATGATAAATGTTGGAGAGAATATGGGAAAATTGGGACACTAATGCACTATTGGCAGAATTTTGAACTGATTTAACTTTTCTGGAAAACAATTTGGAACTGTGACCAAAGGACTATAAAACCGAGTATACTCTTGGATCCAATAATACTACTACTATGTCTATATCCCAAAGAAATCATAAAAAGGAATCACACATACAAAATTTTTTATAGCAGCTTTTCGTGGTGGCAAAGAATTAGAAATTGAGGGGATGCCTATCAAATGGGGAATGGCTGAACAAGTTGTGGTATAGAAATATAATAGAATATTATTATATTATAAGAAATGATAAGCAGGCAGATTTCAGAAAAACCTGGAAAAATTTACATGAACTGATGCTGACTGAAGTGATCGGGAACTAAGAGAGCATTGTATATAGTAATTGCAACATGAATGATGATCAATTAGCTCTTCATGGAAATTTAATGATCCAAGACGCTTCCAAAAGATTCATGATGAAAAATGTCATCCACATCTAAAGAAAGAAGTGATGTTCCGAATGCAGTCTGAATCTGATTCTGAGTATGAATACAGATTGAAGTACACTATTTTCACTTTTTTCCCTTATTTTTTTTCCATTTTGTTGTTTCTTCTTTCACAACCTAATATGGAAATATGTTTTATATGATTGAACATATGTAACTTATATGCTTATTGCTTACTTTCTTGCAGAAGGGTAAGGAAGGATTGGAGGAGGGAGAAAATTTGGAACTTAGAATTTAATTTTAAAAAGAATGTTAAAAATTGTTTTTACATATAATTTAGGGAAAAAACCTATTTAGAAAAAAAGGTAGTTCCTTCAGTCAAAGAGCTGAATAGCTGAAGAGATCACGTTCACACAGCTTTAAGGGAACAATCTAAGACAGAAATATCCCATGCAATCACACCCCAAGAACCCTGTGTCAGAATGTTTAGAAAAGACTTAAGTGCTAAAATAGTCAGGAATGGAAGAGATTCATCCATCAAATATTTACTCAGCAACATGATTCGGGGGATAGAGTTTTAAGCCTATGATCACAAAGACCTAAATTCAAATCCAGCCTTGGATACTGACTAGCTGTTAGACTCAGGGCAAGCCACTAACCCTCTGTATGCCTCAGTTTCCTCATTATGAATAAAATGGGGATAGTAATAATTCCAAATTCATAGGACTGTTGTGAAAATCAAATGAGATAATATTCCTTAGTGCAATGTCTGGTTCATAGTAGACACTTAAATTCTCATTTCCTACCTTTCTTCCTATGATGATCATAACACTATAAATGGAGTAGATAGCTGTGGGTAACATCAATAGAAGTAGCAATATTTCTGTTATTTATTAGAAAGAAGTATGGCAGGCTCACTTAAAAAGCATGGTCAGCTCTCATGCATTTAATACACTTTCCTTACTTCTGTTCATAGAGTATCTCTATTTCTTTAAGATGTAGATCAGCATTGCTGATGGATTTGGTTCTTTTCAATAATGAGATGATTCAGGCCAATTCCAACAGACTTTTGATTGAGAGAGCCATCTGTATCCAGACAAAAGACTATGGGAACTGAGTGTGGATCATAGTATTTTCACTCTTTTTGTGTTGTTTGCTTGCTTTTTGTTTTCTATCTCATTTTATTTTCCTTTTTGATCTGATTTTTCTTATGCAGCATGATAATTGTGGAATTATGTAAAGAAGAATTGCACATAATTAACATACATTAAATTTCTTCCTGTCTGGGATGGAATGGGGGAAGGAAGGGAGAAAAAATATAGAACACAAAGTTTTGCAAGATGAATGTTAAAAAAAATCTTTGCATATATTTTGAAAATAAAAAAGATATTATTGAAAAAATGGCAATTATTTTTAAAAAATCAGGACTTGATTTATTATTTTGTTGATTTTTACACTTTAAGAAATAATAGAGAAAATGTTAATAATGTAAATTAAAAGGATGTTGAGCATACATTTTTTTCTAGAAAGCTTATTGTTAAACATTTACCAGCATACCCATGCCTATATTCCTCCCTTCTGCACTCCTCCCCAAAGAGCTGTTGTGTGTAATGAAGGTTCTTTTTTTTTTTAAGACATAGAGAAAGAAGGGGAAAAAACCAGGAAAACTGATCAATAAATTGAAAGCTCCTCCCTAAAAGATGAAGATCAGGTACCATCTTTTTCATGAAGCTTTCCCTGATCCCTCAGTTGCTAGTGTCTTCCTTGAATTTAACTCCTGTGTGTATTTATTAATTTTATATATTTTATGTATTACTGCTTACTTCAGTTTCATTCTCTTTAAAGTTGCTGAAGAAGAAAATGGCAAAGCACATCTTTGGCAAGCAAACCTCAAAGGGAGTCATGAAAAGTTGGATTTGACTGACATGACTAAAAAATCAAATATTTAAACTCTTCCACAATCTGCCTTTTAAGACTTATCTCAGACCACCCTATTTCAATGATATATATGTTTGTCAAACTGGATGTAAAGAAGATCTGGCATCAGATAGTGGAGATCAGTCATGGCAGGATAAAATCTAGGAATAGGATTCTAGACCCTGAATTTGAGAAAGAGAGAGAAGGGGGGACAGAGAGAGAAACAGAGAGAGATAGAGACAGAAAGAAATAGAGACAGACAGGTAGACAATAGCATAAAAGAAATAAAGGCTTAAAAACAGAGGGAACAAGATGGGAGTATACATTTTTTGCCTATTGACTAGGGTAGTTCTAGAGCTTGAGGCAAGGTTGAACCTAAAGGAAGGGGTTTACATGTCCCCTGAAGGGATACAGGAATCCAAATGGGTAGTTCACATTCATGATAAGATGGTATGAATAAGTTTGCAACAATAAAACCTTATCTATAAAATCTGGAAGAGTAACCTTGTTGAACTGGGTATATGATATGATTAATTAGATAGCATGTGTTCACTCTCCTTAGCCTTTCCAAGAAAATCTGGCATAGAACTGTATACTTTTTACATGCTTCTCCTCTGAGTTCATCACTCTTTTACCAAAGAGAAATGAGTAAGTCTAAGCGAGAGAAGCTGTAGCTAGGCAACACATCCCTTTAAAAATGCTTGGTGGTTTTAGTGGATGGAAAGGACAAAAGTTTTACTTGGATGCCAAAAAAATGATAATATAATTCTAGACAGCTTTAACAGAAGTTCTATGATGAGAGAAAGAGAAACGGATACCCACACTGTATTCTACCCTATTCAGATCATATAAACATTATATTCAATTATGAGTATTGCATTCTGTAGTGATTTTGACAAACTGAAGCATATTCCAAAGACAGTGATCAAGAGGTTGATATTACTTAAAAATCATACCATGCCAGGACCAATAGAAAGAACTGAGGAAATTTGGATTAGGTAAGAGAAGGCATTAAAGGGTCAGATAAAATGGCAGTTTTTAACTGCTGAATGGACTTTCCTGGAAATAAGATTCAATTTGTTTTACTTGATTCGAGGAGTCACAATTAAGGACAAAAATGAGTAAAAGTGGTGTGAGTGTATAATTTTGATTCAATATAAGGAAAAACTTCCAAAAATTAGTACAAAAGTACAATGTACTATCTTGAGAAGTAGTGATTCTTTTTGATCTAAAGGGATTTGGAGAAAGGTTCTTATTTATATCTGGATTTGACTAGATGAACTGAAGACAAAAGATAAAGTATCAAGGGAGACAGCAAGTAACCCAGTGCAGCTGCATCATTAGGTTTGGGAAGGGGAATAAAGTGAAAGAAGCCTGGAAAGGTAGGAAGGATCTAGGTTTATTAAGAAATTTACATTCCAGACATAGGACTTCAGATTTCATACTGAAGTGATAGGGAGCCATTGGGATTTATGGAGTATGGGATGTGACATGGTCAGACCTGTACTTTTGATTATTGGGACATCTGAGTGAAGATGGATTGGAGTGGGAAAGACTTGAAGAAGGGAGGCCAGTTAGGAGTTGATTATACGTTTTTGGGAGATTTTCTGGGTCATATGACCAACAAAATGGAAGATTAGACATTTAATTCATTCTACATGACCTCTCAAACCTTTCCAAAATAAGAATTATATAAAAGGCATAAAGATATTTTATGTCTCTGGGTGTAAGGTACCCAAGGAGTAACAGTCTGGATGAAAGTAGAAATATAATGCCTAATCCCCATTGAATTCATTCAGTAGTTTTCCCCCACTAGCCTCTATGTTCTGGCAATGGACCATAACTCGAGCTTCTGTACTGAGATCTACTTAGCAAATCCCTTGCTGCTTTTATAGTCTCAGCCAGCTAACTCTATACCCACTCCTGCCTTCACTTTACGATTCTAAAACTGCATGCAATAAAACTAAGCTAGCTTTAAGATCTAGTCCTCTCATAAACCACTATTAAAAGGGAAGGAGTCAAAAAATAAACAAGAAAAGAATATGAGGGGAAAAAGACTGAAATTACCAGAGATCTCAAGCAGAAGAAAACTTAGTTAAAGACCTTAAGCACAAACAGATAAACCAACAGGAAATACATTAAAAACAGAAGGAAATATATCTGCCAGATCATGTAATTCTCTAAACAAATATTGCAAGACAAAGGGAAATGAATCAATATTTAATGTGATAGAGGACTCTATTATAAAAGCATAGCAGGATGTTTCTGAATGTAAGACAAAAGTAAGAATTATAAAAGCAGAATTTATATCCTGCACAGAAGAAATAATTGGTAAAATACAAAAACTTACATTGTAGCAAACCTCACCAAAGAAACAAAAGAGAAACAAAACAAAGGATTAAGAATACAAAATCATAGAATTAAATGACAATCTGGAAGAATAGCAAAAAACAATAAAACTAAATAAAAACATGATCTCTATACAAGCAAAACATATTAATCCTGAAAAAGATCCTGAAAATTCTGATACATAGAGACAATTTGATTATAGGTCTCCCAGGAAGTTATGGCAAGATAAAAAATCTGAACAAAATACAAGGAATAATTCAAGAGAACTGCCCAGATATTATGAATACAGAAATCAAAGTTACAACTGAAAATATCCAAGTAACAGATTTCTTCTGGGGAGGGGGGGAGGAACCCTCCACAGTAAACTACAAGAAATAAAGTGATGTAAATTAAACAACTCCTGTGACAAACAATAAACTCTGCAAGCAATCAGGAATAAAACCTTCATATATAATGGAAGGAAATTAAAAATCCCAAACCAAAAACCCAAGACTATTCTTTATCCATAAGATATCCCAGAAGGAAATGGAATAATGTACTAGGAGGGCAAGATGCAGAACAGACCCGTAAACTTAAGCCTAAATATTAATAAAAAATATCCACATCCATTAAAAGAGAAACAGTTGTAGAATTCCCACAAAGAAAATCAGGCAGAAACAGATCATTTATTTTGCAGAAGCCTGTCATAATAGGTCAGGCCAAAAGTGATGAGGCTTGAACTGGGTGATTAAGTGGAAAGAAGGTAAGGTATAATAATGGATGTTATAAAGGTAGAACTGTTAAGATTTCACAATATATCATTAGAGAAATGACAGCAGCTGTATTCAATGTCATGTCTTTTGTTGTTCTTTTTTACATTTCATCTACAGATACTCTCAGAATGATCTAGCTTTTCTATATATCACACCAAGTTTTCAGATTCATAAAATTTATAATTGGAAAAGACAGCATAAGTCATTTAATCCAATCTTTTTATAGATGAAGAAACTGAGACATAGGATGAGAAAATAACTTATTACAAGTAATAAGTAGTAGAACTGAGACTCAAATATGGATGGCCTTTTAAAAATCCATAATACTTTCCTCATAACACAGCCTTTCCCAGATATACTGGTTTCTTTAATCCTCAACTCAGCTACATTTTTTTCCTTGAGAAAATGCTGAATAATAATCTTTTTTTTTTTTTAAATTCTCTTCTTTGCTGAGTGAACCATCCTTTCTGATTGCTTAGTAAACCAAAAGTCCTGGTGTCTTTTGTGGTCACAATAAAAGAGTTTCCGATTTAGATGGTAGTTCTTCTGTAAATTAAAAATGTAATCAGAAATAGAAGGTATTAGAGTCTAATCTGTAATTTTGAGTGAGGCTAACCAGAGACCTATTTCTCAGTTCCTGGTCCTTGGTGACATCATGACAGTTATTTTCTTAGATATATGAGTATAGAGGGAGAAAAAAAAATCCATTTTGTGATACACAACAAGCCATAGACTTCAATTAACTTTAGCAAGTCATGCTCTCCCTATTCTGTGGAGGTGTATGTGTATGTAGAGTGACAAATTCTCTTCACAGGTAAGATAGGATGACTTTCTAAGAGCAGATTTGATAAGGATAAGACTCGTGAGGCAAGGGATAATAGAATCATAGGATCTCAGTTTTAAGATGGACCTGAGAAGTCATATAATACAAAACAATAACAACTATTCCCAAGTTTATTTGAAGAAAAAATAAGGTAATATTTATTCAACATGTTGTAAAACTTAATACTTTTTGTATGCTACCTATCATTATACTCATTTTGCAAACAGAAATAAGCATTAGTGACAGGATTCAAACCCTAGTGTTTTCTGGCTTTAAGTCCAATGCTCTCTCTACTGTGCTATACTGCCTGTAAAATTCCACTCTATATACTTAAAATGTCTATTAAAATATTCTGTTTCCACTGTACATAGTAACAGAAATATTGTAATAATGATCAATGTAAAAGACTTAGCCAGGTATAATTATTTTTATTATTATATTAATTAGCCTATAGTCCCCAAGTTTCTGGTCTAATGATAACTTCATATCTAAGTTATTTACTATAATCTTGAGCTCAAGCAATGTTTATCAAGCACTATAGGGCTGTGCTAGTAAATTTTTAACAACTGGGCTCTCCAGGGAGGAAACAAAACAAAACAAAACTATGCACACACAGTTTTAAATTTAATTTGTGTTTTTAGCATTTTCTTCTGTCTAGACAATCTACAAAATAGTAAATCAAACTCACATCTGTAGCAATCAATTTCTGAGGTGTAAACATTCACAATGAAAATTTAACAATAAGCTATCCATAAGCCAGTTAGAGCTGGCTCCAGCACATCCCTTGCTTGGCTAACTTTTGGTTCCTCCTCATTAGGCTAATTAGTTACAGCTCAGTGACTAAGCACTGAGTGTTTTCCTTGAAAATCCAGAGGTGGGTCTTTAATCAGAATTACAACATGATTCAGTCACAAGGATATGAGTGGCTGGATTGGAATCCTGAGCCACTCAACAGAATTAACAGGCTCTTGACCTGGGAAATCCTTGGATTCTGTGCAAGGGTGTTGTTACAGCTCCAGGCATGAAGTTTTTAGACTTTGATTTCTTTTTGCTACTCTAAAATATAGTATTGAGAGTACAATGACTGAATTGTAAGTCATTTCGAGTATAATCAGATTCTGTTCTTTTAGGACATCTTTGGAATCAGGAAACAAGAAAGTGAGAAAATAAGAAGAAGCCCTATATTTAAGGGCTACAAATTTCTTGTGACATTGAAAATTTGATGAAGGAAAACAAATAAGAATGTCAAGGAGAAATGAAGGATCTAAGCTGCATCATCATCATCATCATCATCATCATCATCATCATCATCATCATCATGACCATGGACATTTGATATACTGACTTTGCATGTATTTTTTCTTTAGCATTACAATAACTCCATTTTACAGTTTGTCCATGACTCCAATAAGAAAGTGTCAGAATGGGATTGTAACTCAGGATTTCCTATCTCCAAATGCAGTGTTGGAACCAAATGATGCACCTTAGTTATAGGAAGCTAAACACTGAATTAAATTTAACATATACATAGACCTATAAAGTTTACAAAGCACTTAACCATTATCATCTCATTTTATCTTCACAATAACCTCAGGAGGTAGGGCTATGGTTATCTTCATTTTACAGGTGAGGAAACTGTAGCAGATGGAAATTGTTTCTCTAGAAAATCCCTTGTAAGTATCCAAGGCAATATTTGAACTCAGGTCTTGAAGCTAAGTCTGGTGCTCTGCCTACTTCACTATCTAGTTACTTAGGGATGAAGAAGCTTGTGATCAAATAAAGTTGTGTCATTGTGCAGTTTGGGGTTAGTGTGCTAACCTCCCTATATCTCATACTCCTCTGTGTAGAATAAGAAGGAATTAGTTCAGGAGTCATGCTTTATATGGCGCATAAAGGAAAAAGGGGAAAGGAAACTTGAACTAGAAATCCATAATAGAAAGAACTGGAGAGATTTCCTAAATCCTTTCTTTCAAGACCCTTTCAGAAAATTGGGGAAGTAGCCCAAATCAGGCTGTAGGAAGCAACTTGCCTGAGCCCTGATGTTATGGGAAAGGAAAAGATCCTCACATGAATAACAAACTCTGTTGAGATACTAATACATACCTCCTAGAAACCTTCCTTTATACTTCACTGGGTTTCTCTTAGTTGTATATTCCCTGGTGCAGGCCACCCCAAAACATCTCATCCAAATAACTATGAGAATCTGGGTAATCACTACACCTCTCAGTCTTGTTTTCTTCTTTTATTAAAAAGAGGTGATTAGACAACGATATATGAGGTTTCTTCAAACTCTAAATTCTGAGGTCCCATGTCTTTTAAATTTGGGATTTTGAGACCCTAAACTATCGTGATTGCTTTTTTGATGAATTTGTTATAGTTGGTTACTATTCTGATGTCATTCCATAATGGTCCAAATACAGATTGACCAGAAGAGAATTAAAGTTGTTTTTGTTTGCTTGTTTTGTTTTGTTTTTGTTTGTTTGTTTGTTTTGTTTTGTATTATGTCCATACCAGTGAACTTCAATAAGGAAAGTAGTTTAAAGTCTTAGAAAGTGACTGTGGATCCTGACATGTTAATACAGGTTCACAGATACTGTAATCTGTCAGGCTCTGAATACAAGACTATCTCTCTATCTTTTGCTTTCTATTAGTTTAAGACAGGTAGATCCACACCCCTCAGACCCAAACTCTCAAAATCAACCACATGCCTCTGATTGAATGATTAGAGAATCTAAGACTCAAGGACCTTTGGGGTTGGAGAAAGGGAATGATTCACAAAATATGTATCGTTCGGTAAATATTTGGGCAATTTGAGAAAATAGCACAAAAAACACTTGCTGCATCTTGGGGGAAGGAGTGTCAAGGAAGACTTCATTGAAAAGGTATCTCCTAATCTGAGTTTTGAAGAAATATAAGAATTCTAAGAGGTAGAGTTAAAAAGGGTTTGCATTAGAAGTATGAAGGAAAACTTGTTTAAGAGTGGAGTTCAATGCTGAGTTGGGAAAATGTTAGCATTCCAAACTGACTAGAATGTAGACAATGTGGAGAGGAACAAGAAAAAATACACTTCAAAGAGAACAATGGATTCATATTATGGAAGGCTTAAATTTATGATAGACTGAGGTGTTTATACTTTATTTGGTGGTAGGGAGAGACACATAAGTTTTTTGAGCATTCAACTAATGTGGTTGCTTAGAAAGATTGTTTTGGCAGTGATATAAAGGATAGGTTGAAGAGAGGGGAAAAATGCAAGGGAACTATTAGGAGGTTATTATAAAAATCCAAGAAAGAGAGGGGAAAATGAGAGGACTGGAGTGGTAGCTGAGAGGAAAGAAGGGGACAGATTGGAAGAGAAAATTTTGTGGAAGTATAAGACTTGAAAACTAACTAGATATGGAGAATGAAGGAGAAGGAAAAAAAAGGTGACAGGGAAGATGGTAGTTTACTCAATAGAAAAAATAATGGAAAAGGTTTAAAGGAAAATCAAATTTAGGGGGAAAATAATGGATTTAATTTTAGACACATTAAGCTTCAGTTGTCAATATAACATTTTAATGGAGATGTTCAGTACACAGTAAAATGTGATTGAAATTCAAAAGAAATATTTGAGCTGAATATACAGATTTGAGAACCATCTGTATGGAAATAATGCTACTCTTAGTAGCTGATGAGTTTATCAAGGAAAACAATGTAGAGACTGTGTGAAAATGGCTCTAGAAAGAGACTTGGTGGATAACCAAGCTTAGAGAGGGAAAAATAGAGGTAGCTAAGTGGTGCAGTAATTAAAGCAGGATATTATGATCAGAGAAGGAACCTTTAAGGTTCAGAATTTTAGAGATAAATAATTATTTAGAGATAAGATAATTATGATTTAACTGAAGTAGTTAAAAAAGACTATGAAATGTGAAGATGATGTGTTTGATCTTGGAGGCCAGTGTATTTGATATACCCTCACATGTGTGTATATATGTAGTACATATGTGCACATCTATGCAAAAATATTTGTGCATATACATATGCATGCGTACATACATACTCTTCATGCATTCAAATCTGACCTTCGACACTTACTAGCTGTGTGATGCTGGGCAATTCATATAATCCTGCTTACCTTACTTTCTTCAGCTGTAAAAATAAGTTGGAAAATGGAATGGCATATTACTTCAATATCCCCACCAAGAAAAACACAAATGGGGTCACAAAGAGTTGGATATGACTGAAATGATTAAATAACATATTATATATATATATATATACATATATATGTCCACACACATACATGCACATATGTTTATATATGCATATGTATCTCTGTGTATGTGTATATATACACTTTCATCTCCCATTTTCAAGCATTACAAAAGCTGTCTCTCATGCCTGAAATTGACTTTCTCCTTACTTTCTCCTCTTGGAAACCACAATTGCCTTTCAAATTCAGTTCAATTTGAATTTGAACTGAAATTCAAAAAATTTCAAAGGGAAGTTCTATCTTCTTCCTTATGAACCCTTTCCTGGTCCCTCAGTTGCTAATCCAACCTTTCCCTAAACAAGCTCATATTTATTTTGCATATGTTGCATATGCATTTATATTTATATATGCTATCTCCTTATTATAAAAGGAGCTCCTTCAGAACAAGCTCTGTTTTGCTTTTGCCTGTGAAATCCCAGTACTTCAAACATAATAAACTCTTTTTTTTTTCATACAAACATAAATGCATATATGTATATATTTTATTGCATAGACATACATACATACATTTAAGTCTTCCTCAGCTGCTCTTCATGTTATGAAAATGTTCTATTTTCTTGAAAATAAACTTTGTTAGCAGAGCATTTCCTTTAACAGGTATGATTGTACTGTAAAAACTTTGAGTAGAACCTCAGTGTAAGACTGTTGAAACTAAAGAAAACAGCTCATCAGCAATATGATGTGCTCTTGTTAATTGATATTTTGATCATGACAATCCATGAAATACAGACACTTGCAAAATACTCCCTAGTTGATATAAACAATTTTCAGATGAAGAAATTAAAACCATTTTTAGTTATATGAAAAATTGCCCCAAATCACTATTTTTTTTTTTGTTTAACCACTTTTTTTTTTCATAATAAACTCTTAATAAATATGTGTTGATTAATTGAGCACCTACTTTGTTGAGGGAGCTTAGGCTAAGCACAAATATATGAAAGTAAAGAGAGCAGAACATCTTCTTATAAGAGGCTTAAATATAATAGGAGCATGGGGGAAGTTCACTCTAATACAAGGAGAACATATAGGTTGGGGTTTAGCTTGTTATTGGATTGCAGAGGAAGAGGTAATTACTTTGAGAGGGGTGAAGGAGATTAGGCAAGACTTCATTGATGATATATCACTTGAACTGAATCTTGAAGGATGGCTAGGATTTCAACAAATAGATAAAAGACTATTCCAAATTTATCAAAGACAGAAACAGGCAAGGAAAAAAGCATGAGGAAATGAAGTGAAGAAAGAAGGAAAAATGGTAGATATATTCTGAAACATAGAAAGACAAAAAGTACATTATGTTGGAAGGGTAAAAATCCACTGAATCAATAAATCAACCACTCTACCTCACCTAAAGTGACAGATGAAAATACCTTAATTCAATCAAGGAACAGAAATATGAACTAGATATAAAAAAGATCTTGATATCAACCAATTGAGTTGATAATACAATCAGTTGAATTGAATCAATCAATCAGAGGTTCAAAAAAAATCTTTGAAAGTCATTACCGAAAAAAGTGAAACTATACAAGAGATTTTTAAAATGGTTAAAGAAACTCAGTCATGCCCTATAGGTATTTTATATAAAAGAATAGACTAGTTTAGAATCAAAGATTCTAGTGTCTAGCAAGTGTAATGGACCAGAACTCTTGAACTTGAAACAGATGATTCTTATAAGGTACTAAGTCAGTGCAATTGATAAAGACAATAGTTATTGAATTTAGCATGGTTCAGTATGATTGATTTAATACTACAAGGAGATGTTATGGGCCAGAACTTGAAACAAAGTACTGAGTGGAATTGAGGAGACAATGGTTAAGTCTAGTTTAGCATTGATTTAATCCTACAATAAATAATGGTTTCCTAGTGATGTGATGATTGGTGTTTACTCAGTGTGGAGCATATAAGCTAGAAGCTCTCAGGGCCAAAAAGGATAAGTGCATTAGAAGCTCTCAGAGGCTGAGACAGATTCATTCCATTGTCCACCTTTGTGGTGGCTGGAGGCTAAAGCACAGATCTTTGCAGATTCAGAAATTCAGAGGGCAGAGAAGGAGGCAGGAGCTCAAGCCTAGGAAACCAAGTAGAGAGATAGGCTTCTAAGAAAACTAACCATTCCCCAGGAAAAGAGACTAGACTTGAAAAGAGACAATAAAGGATTTGGACTTTAATCCCTGGCTGCACTTGTGGTGATTACCGAACTGAAAAGAAGACTGGCTCCAGAAACCCCAAGAAAACCTCAACAGAGAACATTACATTTTAAAGAGAACATAACAAGCAAGTGAGGTAGAATTGATTGAGGGTGAGAGAATGGATTCTTCTCCTCACATTTTTGACCAAAGGAAGACCTTTTTGAATGCTTTTTGGACTTTTGGACTGTTCATAGGAATCCTAGCAGCATCCCTGGAATAATATACTGACAATATCTGCTCTGGAAGCCAAGGACAAACTAGAAACATTGAGAAGAAGTTGTGTTAGGACTCTATAAGAGACCTACCCTAAAGATATCTAAGGTGACCAAATTAAGGACTCCACACAAAGGACATCAGGAATTGTAAATACTCCTTTTGACATGTGTACTCTATGTTTAATCCAATTTTCTCTGAACTCTATATTTACTGAGGAAAGAGTGTATCATTGACTTTTTCTTTGTTAGGGTGTGTGTGATATTTTGTACCAACTATTTAAAGTATTCTTTGTTCTTTTGGGAGCTCTATAATCCTTAAGCTGTTTCTATATATTCTATTTTTGAGATCAATATATTGTTTTTGTATGGATATCATATTTTGTTTAAGTGGTTTATTAAAAATTCTTCTCTTCCAGATTGTCTTTTGCTTCTGTGTATTCCATTTCCAATCAATTATTCTTGTTTCTTTGAGATTTGCCACCATGAATTCAAGATTTTTTCTATTCTGTTAATTATTTTTGCTGGGCAGGCCATATATTTTGATTTCACAATTCTCTTTCTTTTTTAAGTCATTAAGGAAAATCCTGGCATGGTTTCAGGCTCTCTGAGGAGTCCAGAAGATCCTCTGCTCATTCAATTATTGATTCATTTTTCCATTGTATTGAAATGTATTCATAGATGTCTGAACTCTTTTACCTGATCTGGATCTGCTATTAATAAATTTTCTGCATATACTCAAAATATTTAACTGAGTTTATTTCCTAGTAAGATCTTTGGTAATTTCTGCCTCTTTGCTTTTATTTTCTCTACTGTTCACTTTCTGACTCCCTCCATTTTGATGGTGATTTCCCTGAGGGCTAGATCTCAAAGCATCTCAGTCTGTTTTCAACATGGGCAACATATAGTTCACAAACCTTGGTCTCTCCCCCAATTGATTTCTAGTCCCAAATAGCTCCAGATAGATATTGTCCTCTTCTCTTCAGTCTTAATCATACAAACAAACATTTGTATCTTATCCCTTTTCCTTCTGTTCCTCCATTTTCTTGATGAGCAAATTTCTGGTGTTTTAAACTCCATGACACCGGGAGGAGGTTGGTCAGTATACAGTTGAGTTCTGTTGCAAGCACATGATTCATCATACTCAGCTCTGCTGCCAAGAACATGGTGGGTGGTGGGGGAGGAAGTACTGAGTTAGTGTGTTAAGAGTTAGGTATTCTCTGTTGTTAATTCATCAATTTTTTTTCTACATTGTTTTGATTCTTCTGGAGACAACTGAAATTATTTCATCCATTTTGCATAATTCTTCTTTTGGAAAGACCTAAGAGGTTGTGAGGATTGAAGAAAATGTCTAATTCTTTATCTTGTTGGTCATGTGTCTTGGAAGTCATGTTTCCTTGAAATTCTTTCTTCTCATCTCCCAATCTAGCCCAATAACTATTTCCATCATTTAAATTCCTTGTGCTTTAGTTTCTTCATCTGTGAAATAGGAGTACCATTACCACCTCTGCCTATGTCATGAGATCTTAAAATCTAAGAAGAGGATATATGTGAAAGCATTTGGGATTATAGGATTTAGAGCTGAAATCAGGCTTAAGACAAGTGATTAATTTTATGTGACATGGTTAGTAAGGAGCACAAATGGAATGGAAGTTTCCAGAATGGAGGATTTCTTTCATTTTTTGAATTTCCTATGCTTAACACAATGTCTGGTACCAAGTAGGCACTTAATAAATGTTTTGTTGATTGATTAGTTTAAACTCAGGTCCTTTGGTTCCAAAACTCATACTTTTTCTATTTCCTTTTTACTTTATAAAACACAAAGTACTATCCAGTATGAGATACTATTGCTGTCCCAGCTCATTCTGAGCATCTCTCTAGGAGATGCTACCCAGACACCCTATGGTCATGGGGAAGAGGAAAGAACAGGAAATGAGCAGGAGAACATTTTAGCATTTCATTCAGTTTCTGAATTCCTGGTGGGATTTATTTCTACCTTTTTATCTTCATGCATTCAACAAAAAAGATAGAAACATGAGAAAAAGGAAGACTGAAGATAATAGAATTAATTTTTTTTGAGACTAAGCTAAGTGTCTTTCTTGCATTTATTTCTCATGTACTTAAAATACATATAAGTATGTATTTAAGCAAGTCTAATATGAAAATTTGATCTACAGTTTTAAGAAATTGGGCTTTTCCTTTCTCCTAGCACAATGTAAGCATATAATAAATACATTATCTGTCTAGAAAGTGATTTATCTACCTAATAAATGCATGATCAAGCATTAGAATTTATCACAGAAAACCTTTAAATAATGATATTCTGCTTTTATTTTTAGTTATTAATTATGCTGGACTATTTCAACAACAGACATAAGAGGTAGAAGAATGTAGCTGAGACCTTGAACCAATCATAAATTGTAAAATCTCCACCAGCACCAGGATTGGAGGATGAGAACACCTAGGTGAGGTCATGACTGGGGAATAATGCTGGTATACAGATGTCAAGCTGGCCTTCCTTTGCCTCTATCACTGGACAATGTCTAAAAGAATGTGAGAGGGAATACTCAGGTAAATAATATTCAGAAGAACAGTAAGTCAGCTTACATGTGATGGTCTAGTGTCCTTCTGCCTCTCTTCCTTGGATAGGTAGGCAAGAGCCCATGTGACTTTTGTCTTCCCTGGATATGTGTGTGAAGGTCTGTGTTTGGGTCCTCTCTTATTCCAGAGCTTGGAGACAGAGGACAGCAAAATAGGAGATCTTGATAAGCATCAGATACTCATCTTAGGGCTGTTTCTCTCATTCTCATTGACTGAGCTTAGTTTCCCCTCCCCCATTCCTAGACAATATAACAGTGGTACATGATAAATTATAAATTCTTCCAGAGTGGGAACCATTGTGTTTTATCATCTTTATTTTTCCTACAAATTTTAACACAGTTCCTTCAACATAGTAGGCACTTAAAGGCTGAATTCATGTTTAATTATCCATGAATGAACTTTCATTCTAGAAGTAAAAACCATTGATTTAAATGAACTGCCTGGATAATCTGTGGACTTACATTAAATCAAATGGCTCTTATTAGGAACATTCTCAAATTTAACAAACGTTTATTAAGCTCCTACCATGTAAAGATCGCTACAATAGCTTTTGGAAGAAATATAAAGACTGTTCAGACATCGTGAATTTTTATTTTTGCTTTGTCTGATGGAATAATTACAATTCATCTCCTCCTCCACTTCCTCCTCCTTCTCTACTTCTTTTTCCTCCTCCTCCTCTTTCTCCTCCTCCTTCTTCCTTTCTTCTTTTGGAATCACCTGGTGCATAGTAAATCCTCTTCAGATTTTGAATCAAATCAAAACAAAACAAAACAAAGCAAAAAGTCAGGACAAGTCTATTTTTTCTTAATTACAGCCTAATAAATGATATGAAACAATCGATCAATAGCATTTATTAGTTCTAGATTCTATCTTAACATGGTAAACACATAAGGTAAATGTGCCAAATGTGACCTGAAATCTCAAGGAGAAAGAGTGATACTGATTCAAGGGAATGGGGCAGGAATCAGGAAAGTCTTCATGAAGTAATTGTCATTGGAGCTAGTCCTTGAAAGGTGGGTATGGGTTTCAAAAGCAATAGGGCAAGTAGATAAAGGGGAGGGGGAAAAACTTTGGAAGCTTTGAGAATGGTTTGAATAAAGGTCTGTAATATTATCTACATCATTGTGAAATTATTCTTATTTTTATCTGCTAGATCAGCTCTTGCAAGGGTTTGGGGGCCCTATTGTGAGGGACTGTTCTCAGGCAGAACTTTCTGTGGAAAAGCCATTAATGGATAAACATGATCACTCAATCCCAAGAGGAAGTCCTGTCACACATTTGCTCTTCAATCACATCTAAAGCATTTCAGACATTCTTGCAGAAGAATAGTGTCTGAGATTAGATCAGTAGCTTGTGTGCTTGGCCATCCCCGGCCCAGCGGGAGTCTCGTCCAGATCTCATACATAACAATACCCACTGGCTTCATCCCAGTCCCTGGACACCCTGTCCCCATCCTTGGATGCAATGGCTTTACTGTGATATCAGACACTTGCCACCCCAATGAAAGAATGACAGGAAAAGCAGGACAAAAAAACCCCGGAAACATAGGGAAGATGGATGTGGTAGTTTTGTGTTGTTCAAGACTGGGTAAAGGGAATAAGATGAAGTCACTGTGTTGTAGTCATCTATTAGGTATTTAAACTTGAGTGTCCTTTAAGTAAATTTAATTAATTTGAAAGATAAAATATGGATACTTATTTGCACTATATTCTTTCATTCATATAAAGATAAAAGTACCAGGTAGCTTCAAATATCAAGCTGCTAATTGGAAAATGCCAATGCATTTAATTGTTGTTTTATTCTAGCTCTACAGAGGTGATTTAGGTGCCATGAGGCATTGCAGTGAATTTTTAGTAGTGTCCTGTGTATTTGAACTATAGTTGTTGTTTGTCCTTTGTTCTCCAAGAGGACTAATAACAGCAAGAGGGTGATGTCATGACTTGCAAGTGACTTGGATTTAAGTGAGGGATAGCTGTGCAAAGCCTCCAGAAACACTTTCTCCTCCAGAGCTATCAGGGGCCAGTGGTAAGACATAAGTCAAGACAGCTAGTGATAGCCCCGGATGCTGTGTGAGACCTTGATCTTTTAAGCTAAGATCTTTTCCAGGACTCAGTCTGTGTGAGGTAACTGCCATTCAATGATTAAAGGCTAGGTAAAAATTGAAGCAAAAGAATCAGTCTGGGAAGGGAAAACCCTCAGAGTTTCTGGCCCGACAGAAATCATATTTGAGCTATAATATAGTAGGAAGGGATAAATTCCAAAGCTAATGAAGCTCTTTCTTAGGCAAGCTTTTGTCTTGTGAGCAATTGTTCTCTGTTTTTTTTATTAAGCACATTTAAATTACTAGGATTCATTTGACAAATGTTTGTATTATATACAACTTTTTAGAGGTATGTTTATTTTACGAAACAAGATTCACCTTTCTTAGGAAATGTAGGCTAATGTTAAGTCTCCAAGCCTTTTTACAATTCTTATCTTTCTTGATTTCCCTAGTGTAGCTGTCCATCTGTACCTTCTGGGTATTCTTTGAAATGTCTGGATTTGAAGGACAGTGCTCTCCCCTATTTCCCCCTTACTTGACCATTCCTCTGTTTCCCTTACAGGACAGTCATCTGCATAATGTCCCCCACTCCTATCCCCATCCCACATGCCAGGATTCTACCTTAGGCCCTTTTCTCTTCTCTCCCCTTACTCTCTTGGTGATCTCATTAGATTCAATTGTTATCTCTATGCAAATGACTCCCAGATCTACAAACCAAGCCCTTATTACTCTTCTGAGCTCTATCTGAAACTCAGAAACAGAACTCTTGATCTTCCCCCCTAAAATCATCTCCCCTAACTTTCCATTTCTGTAAAGGGCACTTACAATCATCCAATCATCCCTATTCACAACCTAAAAGCATCTTTTACTCTTAGTCTCATTTACCTTACATATTTAATCAAATCAGCTGTTAATTCTGTCAATTTTATTTCCAAATATCTTAGCATCTATCCCTTTGTATTTTAGTTCATACCCTTGGAACCTCTCACCTGGACTTTTACAATAATCTCCAAATTGTTCTACCTAACCCATGGTCTCATTCTATCATCCCATCCCTCCCCTTCCAAAGAAGTTCTTTATTATTTGTAGGATTAGATAGGCTCCTCTGGCATTAAAAGCCCTTTGCCATCCGTCTTCACCCTATCTTTTTAGAATAACTCCATATTACTCCTCCTCACATGGGCTACTTTTAACAAAACCAGCCCACTTGTGTTCCCCTGCATAGCACTATTTCCCATCAAACCCTTGAGGTTTCAGCCAAGTACTATTACTCTTCCCTTCTCAAGTATTATTCCCTACTATTTCTATCTACAAGTCTATTAGAATTTACTAAGCATCTACTATGTGCCAGGCACTGGGTTGTGTGTTGGGGAGACAAAGAAAGCTGAAAAGAGCCACATTCTAATAGGGGACCTGTTGCTATACTTTTGTGCACAGCTAGGATGAAATCTTCTTTATGAAATCTCCTCTGGTCTTTCAGGAATGATTCTTTCCTCCTCAATTCTTTTAGGCTACTCTCACCTCCCATGGGCATTCACTTTCTTCTCATTTGTGCTACAATCTTGGGTGTCCATGACTTATTCCTCTATGAGGTCACAAGATCCTTTAAAAGAAAAGGGACCATAGTGACATTTATTGTTGCCATCTTCACATCCCTGGTCTCTGACACAGAACCTTATCTGGAATTATAGCATGCTAAGTGCTAGAAGAAGGCAGATAGATGGTGCAATGGATAGAGCATTGAGCCTGCAGTTAGGAAAATTTGAGTTCAAATCCTGCCTTAGACAACTTACTAACTGTGCCTTGTGTGATCTTGAGCAAGTCACTTAACCATTATTTGCCTCAATTATTCATCTGTAAAATGGAGAAAACTGGAGAAACACTGGAAAAGAAAAAAAGTAAACCAGTCTAGTGTCTTTGCCAAGAAAATATTATGGACTTTATCCATGGGATCATGAAGGACAGACATGACTAAGTGCTAGGAGAGATGTCATCAGTTACCTTAGCTGAATTCCTTTAATTAATAATAAGAAAACTGAAATTCAGAGAGGGGAAATGACGTGTAAGTATTTGTGAGACTGAGTTGAATGCCTTCTTGTTAATCTACTTTAGTATAGGACTTGTTCTTTTCCCATAGGTCCTAATTCTTTCTTTGCACTTATCATATTCTTAAGTGTTTCAGTTATTTGTGAACCAGTCTCATCTCCCTGTTAGAGGATAAGTTCTGTAAGGGAAACTGTCTTTCTATCTGCTAGCCCCTCATATTATAATTTATATATATATATACATATATATATATATATACATACATATATATAAAATATCTACCACCTCTCAATTTGAATATTGCAATTGTCTCTTAATTTAGCTTTCCTGACTTAAATAAGTCCTCTACCCTTTATAAATTTGTTGATGTGTTTTTCTTAAACACTCTTGCTCAATACAAGTCAGTGATTTCCTATTTCTTTGAGAATCTAATACACATTCCTCTGCTTAGCAGTTAAAGCCCTTCACCATCTATTTCTAAACTACATGCATTTCTAGCTTTATATTTATCCAAACTGAACTTGTAGTAACTTGTAGTTACTACAAACATCATTCTCACCTTCTTGCCTCTGCACAGATTGTCACCCATGCTCCCTCCTCACCATCTGTCTCTGTAGAACTCTACATTCCTATTATTGTTCTATAAGAAACGATCAGCAGGATGATTTCAGAAAGACTTACAATGAACAGATGCTAAGTAAAATGAGCAGAACCAGAAGATCACTGTTCACAGCAACAAGATTATGTAATGATTAATTATGATGGATTTGGTTCTTTTCAACAATGAGGTGATTAAGGCCAATTCCAATAGACTTATGATGGAAAAATCCATCTGCATCCAGAAAAGAGATTGTGGGGACTGAAAGTGGATCACAACAAAGTATTTTCATTTGTTGTTGTTATTGTTGTTTGCTTGCTTTTTTTCTTTTTCCCCTTTTTGATCTGATTTTTCTTGTATAGTATGATAAATGTGGAAATAGGTTTAAAGAATTGTACATGTTTAATGTGTATTGGATTACTTGTTGTCTAGAGAAGAGGGCAGGGAGGAGAGAAGGAGAAAAACATTTGTAAGGGTGAATGTTGAAAACTATCTTTGCATGTGTTTTGAAAATAAAGGGCTATTATTAAAAAAGATAATCCACCAAAAAACTCTGCATTTCTTCAAAGCCCAGCTCAGGCACTATCTTTTACATGAGATTTTTCCTGATTCTCTCATCTTACCTCAAGTATAGGATTTTGGAGGCACATTAATTAGAAGAAATAGCATTAAGAAGGAGTAATGATATCACTTTACCCATAGAAGAATGGAGAAGGTGATAATACTGATAACTTTTAAAGATTAAGAGCAAAAACATGTTAACAGAATATTTTTAGTCAAAGCTGAGGCCATGTAATCTGCTGCAAAATCAAGGATTTGGAAAAGAATGTGTTGGTACTTTAAGGAGAATTTTATTTAGAATTCTTGTGATCTTATCAGCAAAGCATGTTCACTATGAATCACCTGCTAGACATGGAAATAGCTTACAATTGGCTTACAATGGTTATAATGCCATTGTTTAGAATGTCTGGCAAGCCACTATAATTTGAATGCCTTGCAATCCATCATAGATTTAGGGGCAAACCATGTCAGAGTTCATTTAGTCCAACTTCCCTCCTATTAAAGGACACTTTCTTGACCATGATAATGTCTTACATAAATTTTCAACAAGTGAAGTACAGTGATGTGCTGCAGGTCCAATTGTAGTATCTTCATATCGATAATCTCCAATAGCTCTTTATCAACTCTGAGATCAAATACAAAATTCTCTGGCATTCAAAGTCCTTCATAACCTAGTCCTTGACCTTGCCTCTCTCCTCACTCCTTTTTAATCTTTTGTCTTACTCCCCAATCCAGCTTATTCAAGTTCAGTGAAAGTAGTCTTCAGACTGTTGCATGAACAAGACACTCCATCTTTTGGCTCCAAATACTTTCTCTGTCTGTCCCCTTGGAATATTCTCCTTCCTCCACTCCAACTAATGACCTTCCTGGCTCCCTTCAATTTCCCACTCAACTTCCCAACTTCAAAAAGAAGTCTTTCTGATCCTTCCTAATTCTAGTGCCTTTCCTTTCTAGTTATTCCCTATTTATCCTGAATATGGCTTGCTTGACCGCCATTTGTTTGCTTGTTGTCTACTCCAATAATTAGAAGTCAGAAAGCCTCTTTTTGTATCTTTAATACTTAACACTAATAGCTGGCACACAGTAGATCCTTAGTAGATATTTATTGACTATTGCAAAGTGAAAAATATATATCCAGCATCATAATTAGGCAAAACAAACTAGTAGTCTTCAGCAGCTTAAATATGCAAGTCTATGAAGGCTAAGGAAGACAAATATTTCCTGTGGAAGGATATTTGACTCAAGAGGTATGTATTGTAGTCCCGGTCTGTTGCTAATTCTCTTTGTAACTTTGGACAGTTATCTTACCTTTTCTGGGCCTTCTGAATTTCCTTCTGAGAATTTTACAGAGAATGAGAGAAAGGAATTTCTCCTCTCCTATTGTCATTGATGAAGACAATAAGATACATTCATTATATAGCACTTCACATGTACAAAGTACTTTACAAATATTATCTTATTTGGGCTTTATGATAACCTTATGAGGCAAAAGATAAGTTAATATCTATGATACAAAGATGAGGAAATTGATACTCAGAAACATAAAGTGATTTGTCTGTGATCCCATAATCAGTATATATATTAGAGAGAGGACTGTAAACGAGAGCTTCTTGACCCTCTCTAGCACTTAAGTGCTATGATGTTATGAAGGAAGACATAGGTAGATAATTCAGGTCATTTGAGTAAGTCAATCAATCAATCAATCAATCAGCATTTGTAAATATCAATGACATCTTAGGCACTGTATTAGGGACAGGCCTGTCCTTCCCATTCTCAAGAAAAGTAATCAATGAAAATATTTTGGTCCCACTCTATAATCTGATCCTGCCATGGACATCCACTTTATGGTATGATCCTACTTCTCATACTTCCTATAATGCAATCAAGTGCCTTTTTAAAGAATTAGATATTTGCATCTTCTATTTTTTTTTCTTAACTACTTACTTTACCACTAAATTGCAAATTTTTTATGACTGATGTGACTTGCAGTTTTCTAAGTGCTGAATGACCACAAACAGCTCTGAGCTTCTTCTTTGATTAAAAATAGATTCTCTTCTAGTACATTTTCCATGAAAAAAAGAAAAAAAAAACCAACAACCTCAACCACAAGACTTTAAAGTCACTCATCTCTGACAATCTTTCCTTGGCATGATGTGGTAGGAAGTCAGAAGCCCTTGCTTACTCCAAATTCTAGTTTTCTCTCTTGCTAGCTGGGTGACCTTGAGAAAAATACTTCACTTTTCTGTTCCCTTCAGTTCCCTTTTCTGTAAAACAGGGGTGATACTATATTACCTCATAATCTGATGACTGTGAGATCCATGAGAGCAGGGACACTTTTGTTCTTCACCTTTCTTTGAATCTCCAAGACTTAACACAGTATTTGGAAGATAGGTGTTGCTTAAATTCTATTTGATTCTTATAACTAATATTTACATAGCATTTTAAAGTTTGCAAAGTGCTTTACAAATATTATTTTGTGCCCTCACAACAACACTGGGAAGTGCTATCATTATTTCTATTTTCCAGATAAATGAGGCAGACAGGGATTGTGACTTGCCAAGAGTCACAGAGAATCAGCATCAAATGAAATCATGTTTGTAATACCCTAGGAAGATGTGAAATATTCTTCTTCCTCAGGCTTAAAACCACATGATCTAGATTATTCACATAACTGTCCAAATTTACCAAAAATAATCTCTGTCTAAATTATTGGCAAATGCTCCAAGGCCCTCTTAATAAGTTGTAGTTCACTCTTTTTCCCCCACAACTAACCATTTGAAGTTTAGTCTGGATTGTTTCAAGAGAGACTAGATTAAGGCCTCAATTGTGGTCAATTCCTAATTTCTTTGTCTTCTAATAACAGCCCTTTGGAAAGTTTGGCATTTTATTTATCTGATAAAAAGAAGCAATTAGAAAAAGAAGCTTTTACAACATTTATTGCAGAGGCAACTTGGTGCATGTAAGAAGCACAGTAGTTGCAATCACATGAGGCTTGGGATCACATTTGGCCCATACTTCCTAGCTATGGCACATGGGCAAATCACTTCAATGTTGATGAACCTCAGACTCCTCATTGTTAAGATAAGAACAATAATACATTTTCACAGAGCTTTTTGAAGATTTAGGAAAACTGGGGTCAAACCCCACCTCAGTCACTCACAAACTACAGGATCCTGACCCAATGAGATAATAATTGCAAAGTGCTTAGAACTGTGCCCAGAACATAGAAAGTACTTAATAAGTGTTTATTATCACCTCCTGCCAGGTAACTAAATATTTGAGTTTACTACTTTGTTAGTAAGAAGGGGTTGTATAAGAAACAACCTAAGGTTCTGTCCAGCTTAAAATATATAATCCTGTTGATAGCTTTTATTTTTCCATCACATTCTTCCAAATCTATCCCATCCCCCTTGAATTTATGAGCTATTCCACATAGCAAAGATGCAAAAAATAAAGAAGAAAAAAAGAACAACAGAGTTAATGTTCTAAATGTTTTTGTTTGTCCTTCATTCTCAAAGAGGACCATGAGATTAGAGAAATGATGCTGTGACACACAAATGAATTGTATTTAAGTGAAGGAGGGCTGTGAAAGGTCCCCTGCCTCACTTTTTTCTTCCAGAGCCATCTGGATAGCTCAGGATGATGGAGATGGCTCTGGTTGAAGTGGGAAACTTTAGCCTTTTTAAGCTAAGAAAATTTTCAAGTCTCAGACTGAGGCAACACCTATTCAGTGATTAAGACTAGATAAGAAATGAGTCAGTTGCTTTGGGTCCAAGAGTTAGCCACTCCAGGGCTGTTCTTTTAATGCCTTTCCCTAATCCGAGGAAACCTTTTAGTGTCAAGGGGACAGAGGTGAGCAGTAAGCATTTTGGAGGATTCCCCTATTATCCTTTATCCTAAGAATTATATCTCTTAGGAGTAAATATTTGTCATCACGAATGGCTAACAACAATTAAGACTTAAATTAAATGACCTCTAAGTTTTAAACCTTTCATCTCTACATGTTTGATCCTATTATCTTTCCTTTTATGTTATCCTCTGATGGAAAGGTTGTCTGATGACAAGGCTATTATAAATTCTTTAATATTTCTTCTTTATTAGAATCAGGTTTCAAACAATAGCTCCCCCTTGTTAATTTCATCCTTCAAAAAGCAGAAGCATCTTTAAGGCAAATCATAAATTTTTTATTTGATTTGCTTTTCAATTTGGTAGGAATGGAAGGCCAAGAAATATCTGCATAAAGTCCATGGACATAGTTTGGAATTAGGAAGGCCTGAATTTAAATCCTGTCTCAGATACTTATTAACTTTTTTCTGGTTCTCATTTTCTTCATCTGTAAAATGAGGATAATGACAATACCTGCCTCATAGGTAACATGTGTAAACATATGTAAAAAGTGCTACACGAATGCTCCCTATTATTGTTCCAAATGCCAGTTATTAATGATTAGGACCCAAAAGGTGAGGATTAAGTAATGAATATTTGAATAGCATCCCTAGAATTCCAGGTGGATGCTCTATTCAAGAACATCTTTTAGAATTCTTATAGATATACTTGTTTAAATAAGTACTACTTGACTACTACTCTCAACATACAACTTTGGTGGGAAAGTGAATAGAGGAGAAAAGTCTCCCTAATAGGAATTTTCTCCTTTGCGGTCACAACAGAACAGAAAAACTTTCTTAAACTCTATGTGTATACACATGTGTAAGTGTTTTCATTTATGTGTAACCTATGAAAATTGTATATCATCTTAGAGAGAGGGAAGGTGAGGGAGAGAGGGGGAAATTTGGAATTCAAAAAAAGTTTTTTAAATGAATGTTAAAAATGTTTAAAATTTGTCTTTATATGTAATGGAAAAAAACTATTAAAAAAGAGAATACCCACATATGTAGAATACATCTGTAAAGCTTTCCCATGTTTGACAGAGCTCCTGAGATGTTTCTCTCCTATATTAAGTATGATGTTTAGAAAAGGGTATGTAGGTCTAGGCAATGGGATCAAGGGTCCATTCTACAAGCAAGACTATGATGAATTAAAAGGCTCAAAGTCGTAAATTAAAGCTCAAGAAAGATGAGAATGAAGGTGCAGTGAGAAGAAACGACAAGAGATAGCATCTTATCCCCTCCCTAATTAGCAGGTTGGAAAGCTCACAATGGAGACTGAGAAGCAAGGTGCTGAACTGTTATGGGCCAGAACTCTGTACTTAAAACAAGGATTCTTACAAGGTGCTAACTCAGTGGAATTGATAAGACAATGGTTATCTAGTTTAGCATGGTGATTAATAAGTTCTCTAGTTCAGTGTGATTGATTTAATCTTACAAAAAATAATGATTTCCTAGTGATATAATGATTGGTTTATACTCAGTGTAGAGAATATAAGCTGGTACTCAGAGCCAGATTCAGAGACAGATTCATTCCATTGTCCACTTTTGTGGTGGCTGGAGGCTGAAGCACAAGCCCTCGGATTCAGAGAGATTCATTCACTCCATCTCCCATCACTATGGTGGCAGGCTCTCTTCCTTAGCTTCTCCACAGAAACCAAGACTCTAGAAAGCCAGCCTGGGCCCCAGGCAAGGAACCTAGACTGTGAAGGAGATACTAAAGGATTTTGACTTTAACACCTGGCTCTTCTTGTGGTGATTAATCTGCTGAAACCAAGGCTGCTCCACGACCTCCAGAAAACTAACAAAGAACATTAATTTTAGTATCTGAATGTGGGACTAAGGATTTAAGTCCATTATCCTGACACAATCTTGAGTTCAGTGAAAAAGTCTCTGTGACGCAGCAATTAGGGTAAGTACAAAAACAGACAAGAAGGAAACTTTATTAAGGGCTAAAGTAGTGTTTCAGCTGAAATGGGACAAATGTTTAGAAAACAGCCTTCTTTTCCACTTCAAGGAAAATGTGTCAAAAGCTTAGTTAAACTCATAAAAAAACAAGGTTTGGTTGTAACATGGAAGCAGATCATTGAACTTTTAGAAACATTACAATACACATATCCTTGGTTCTCAAAGGAAAAAGAATTAGATCCAGAGGAGTGGAAATTAGTAGGAGAGCAACTTAAGTGAATATTACAATGATAATGGTCCTAATTCAATTCCTAAAGAAACATTCTATTCAGATAACTTAATACAATTGACTTTAGGAAATTACATGTTATAGTATAAGGAAAAAGAAGAAAAAATAGGAGGGGGAGGTTACTGAAAAAACTGTTGAAAAGGGTGAAGAATTAGACAAGAAAGGAGTTAAGTACAATTCTGATGAAATTAAGGAGTGTGGTGCTTCACAGCAGGAGCCATTAGGGCATTGCCCATCCCCTGACCTACCCCTCTCAATTAACCCTTCATGGGTGGAGGGAGAAGGAGGAGGGGGAGGGGCAGTAACACAATCAGCACCACCTATGAAGCAGCCTATGCCAAGATTATAAAAGGCACTAGTTAAAGCTAAAAAAGGACAGGATATATCTGATTTGATAAATGCCTACTCTGTTATTGAAGAATTTGATTCTTCAGGTCAGCAAAGGAGAAGATATACTTCTTTTTGATCTGGAAATAATTAAGAATTTGAAAAAGGGTTGCACTCTTTATGGGGTTATATCATCTTATGTTAAAATGATATTAGAGAATTTGGCTTATGAAATTTTAACCCCTAGTGATTGGAAATCTATAGCAAGGACATGTTTAGAACCTGGACAAAACTTATTGTGGCTTTCAGAATATAGTGAACTATGTAGAATACAATGAAATAGGCAACCTGAAGTTAATATACAAATCACCTTTGACCAACTAGCAGGTAAAGGTCACTCTGCAGATACTTTAGCACAGATTAATTACCCTTTGATACCATATGAGCAAATTGCTGCTGCTGCTATAAAAGCATGGGGCACCCTCCCAGGAAAAGACAGAGGGGAAGCCTTCACAAAAATAGAGCAAGGTCCAAATGAACCCTTTGCTGCTTTTGTGGGACATCTGCAGACAGCTGTCATACAAATGACTGGTGAAAATGCAGCAACAGGAATAATGATCAAACAGCTTACTAAGGAAAATGCTAATGAGGGTTGTAGAAGAATTTTAGTGGGACTATGTCCCACTATTGCGAAGGTCTGGTCTAGCTCCTCTTGTTAGGATAAGCAAAAGTCCTTGCCCCACGTTGGGCGCCAATTGTAGCGAGCTGTAGTCTCCAGAAGCTGCTGGATCGCTCTCTGGGTAGAGATCTGCTGTGTCTACTCAAATCTCTCAGATTCTTCTTCCTGTAGTGAACCGTTGTCTCCAGGCAGTTGCTGTTAACTCTTGTCCAGAGAAGTGACTTCCCTTCCTGCAGAGAGCCCTGTCAGGCCTGATGTAATGCAGAGACCTCTTCTATCTCTGGGTGTCCTCTCTTTTATCCTCCCAGAGAATGGGCGTGGGATAATGCAAGGGCTTCTGGGAAGAACCACTTCAGCCAATGAGCTTGCTCCTTCTATCAAGTCAACCTGAGTTCTCACCTTGTAATTGTCCAGACAACCTGAATTCTCACCTTGTCACTATCCAGACAACCTGAGTTCTCACCTAGTAATCCTAACAGGACTACACAAAGATGTTCCTTTAGAGGAGATCATAAGACACTGTGCCACAGTAGGCACAAATGCCTTTTATACCCAGGCTATGATGAAGAACATGGGAAAACAGGGTCCTTCTTGGCAAGGGACTTCCAGAGAGACTCATCAGTGCTTTCAGTGTGGTAAAAAAAGTAAGGCATCTGAAAGCTCAATGTAGACATAGAGACAGAGTGAGAGAAGAAGGCCCAAAACTGCATGTCCAAAATGTCACAAGGGCTTCCACTGGGCCTCAGAATGTAGACTTACCCAGGGAAATGAAAGGTAGGGCCAGCTACAAGACCTCAAACAAAAAAACAGCTGGGGCATGATGGCAGCCGAGGTTACACCCAGAGAGTTGTTAGAAGTTCAGGACTCTGATATGATCAATCAGCAGAGAAGCAACCAGATGGGAGAAAGAGATTACAATTGGGGAGAATACAGGCTTTTTGACCCACTGGAAGGGCAGTGTCCAGTATGAGCAGCTCCAATATAATCTCTAGGTGATGTGGAGAGATCCAGAAAGTGGTGAATGGAAGGAATCAGATAGGTTAACTGCTTGGGGGAGAGGGTTTGCTTGTATCTCTACAGATGGAGAAATAATCAGATGGGTGCCAACGAGCCGTATTCACCTTGTCCATTGGAGAGAGACAGAAACAGAGAAAAACCTCAAAAGAAAGGAGAATACCTAAAAAACATCTGACACTGAAAGACCATGGCTGATAATGAGACTGTTACAGAAGTTCAAAACCAGCAGGAATCATTGGATTCTCTGAGACATGATAGGACTAATACAGGACTTCAAAATCAGCAGGAATTATTGGATTCTCTGACACATGAAGTGATGGACAATAGATTGGTTTTGAACTATTTCTAGGACTTATGGACATGTATAATTCATGTTGATTCATGTTGTTTGTTACATAACTACTAGCCTCTGCTATATTGCTATGTGCTTATGTAATAACTCCCATGTTGATGGATTTATGTATACCTGTTTCAAGTAAGACCCTTCAGAAACCCGCTAATCTGGTTTGATTCCCCATTTTCCTTTGGTGTTTTCATCTCCCTTTCTGAGACATTAGAGAGGGCATGATCACCTCCTTTTTTGGTGTTTTCACAACTTTTTTGAGGAATCAGACAAGGCATGATCACCTCCTTTTTGGGGTTCTCACCTCCTTGAGAAGTCAGGGAGAGCATGACCGCCTATGTTCTAAAACAAAAGAAAGCAGGAGATGTTATGGGCCAGAACTCTGTACTTAAAACAAGGATTCTTACAAGGTGCTAACTCAGTGGAATTGATAAAGACAATGGTTATCTAATTTAGCATGGTGATTAATAGTTCTCTAGTTTAGTATATGCACTTAATACTTAATATAGTTCTACAAGATTCACATCTATGATAATGTAATTATAAGAGAGCATATAAGCTGGGACAAACTCAGCCAGAGTCAGAGCCAGAGAAGACAGGTGGACTGGAGGCAGGAGCTCAAGCTCTTGGAGCCAAGGAAAGACAGATTCATTCTATCCTCTACCTTTGTGGTGGCTAGAAGCTGAAGCACAAGCCCTCAGACTCAGAGAGCCAGATTCATTCACTTCATCTCATACCATCATGGTGGCTGGCCTCCTGCACTTCCCCCACTGGTCTGAAAGGCTCTCTAGAAAGCTGCATAGCATCAGGCAAGGAAAAAATAAAGAATTTGGACTTTAATACCTGGTTATTCTCATGGTGATTAATCAACTGAAACAAAGGCTGCTCCCAAGACCTCCAGAAACCCAACAAGAACATTACACTGAACCAGTAGCCTGGAGGAGAGGATGAAATGACAGAGATGGACAATCAGACATGAGCTGCTTTCCTTTGATGTACTTACTATTACTATCAATTTTATTGTTGCTGTAATGTCATTTTTCAGTTTCTCTCTCTCTCTCTCTCTGTGACTCCATTTGGGGTTTTCTTGGCAAAAATACTGGAATTATTTGCCATTTCCAACTGCAGTTTATTTTACAAATGAGGATTTGAGACAAACAGGGTTAAGTGATTTACACAATAAGTGTCTGAGCCTGGAGGTCTCCTGATTCTTGAGTCTCCTTCTACCACTATGCCACCAAATTGCCTTCAGAATAATAATTATTAGTATTTAAACTTCAATAATAATTACTAGTTTTTAAATTTTAAAGTTTGAAATGCATTTTAGATACATTACTTTACTTGCTCTTTATAACCTAGTTAAATAGGTACTAATATTATCCCCATTTTATAGATGAGGAAATTGACAGTAGAAAATTATTTGAGCTCAGCTTAACCAACTCCAAGTCTAGAAAACCTATCTACTGAGCCATCTACAAAAAGAAAAATTGTTGGCTTACTTCACCATCTATTTTGTCTCAGACTTACCAAGGGAAATGAGGTAACATGTGTAACATGTTCCATGTAACAGTTCTCAGAAATTCAATACTGTGCAGACCAACAGCCCAATCCCAGATGCCCAATGATGACAATTGTCTCTTAGGTTAGAAAAAAAGGAACTGGAAGTTCCAATCTGAGGGGAGCCAATGCTAGCTGTCTCTAAAGATTCTTCAAGCATGAACAGATCAGTTAAAGTTAACACAGGAGCTGGTAGCATTTCTTTGGAATCAGGGGCTGTACTCATGAATATTCATTCATCTTTGGTGTAAATCATGGGATTATGAATGAATGGAAAAATACATTTTTATTTTCACTAACTTTTGCTATTTTTGTGATCTTAAGAATTTTGCTTTATGAATTTAAAATATAATTCTTAAAAAAGGTTCACAAGCTTCACTGGACAGCCAGAAAGGTCCATGTCACAAAAATAATAAAGAATCCTTTCTCTAGATGTCTCTACTTGTCTGTCTCTTTTCCCTCCCGGGATGTAAAGGGTCCTGATTTAACCCAGAAGACATAAAAAGTCACAGGGAAACAGAGTAGACTAGCATTATTCTGTTTATTCATTCTGGCTCTCCTGTAGGAGGACTCTTAACAAAAGCTAGGTTTGAAGAGTGCTGTCATTATTTTGCACTCATTTAGAAGGCTACCTTAAATTGATCCAGTCATAGTTGAGTATATGTGGTTTGTGTGTGCGTGTGTGTGTGTGTGTGTGTGTGTGTGTGTGTGTGTGTGTGTGAGACAAAGGGCGGGGAGGCTCAAGTCAGAAGCCTCCCTTTTCAGGATGGTTGGTTTAGTGATAGTGATATTTCCTCACTGAAATAAAATATAATTTGTACATTTGGTCTTATAGCTAGAATTAAATTTATTCCTGATTTATAAATGTAATTGTATACAGCTGCCACAAGATGCTTCCCAGGAATATAAATCCATCACTAGAAGAAATTTTGGAGGTTATTTGGTCTAACCCTTTCATTTTATAGATGAGGAAACTGAGAACCAAGGAGGTTGTCATGTGGCAAAGGTCATTTGGGTGTTGGTATTTGAGTTTAGGTGCTATGATTCTAAGTTCAGAGTTTGTTATATGACACCAAAATTTTGGGTCTTTTTTCAGATTAGTCTTTCATGTTCAAATAGTCTACACATTCTACCAGTTTTCTATCATATCAAAATATTTTTTGTATCTATCCTCTCCTTTCCAGTTCCTTTTTCTAATACCCTGGGGGTTTCTTTGCCCTCGGGATCACTCCCTGTTATTTAGGGCACTTCCCACATGAACCTTCCAATGACACTGTTTGCTTCATGTTGATTCTCCAACTTAAAACCTTCTTGCCTCCCTATTGAATTGGAGTCAAGTCACTAGTGAACATTAATGAAGAGTTTAATGTTACCCAAGAAAAAGTAAATTAAAAGTGTCTTCAATGAGTTAATTGTACTTCACACTGGTTAAAATAATAGTGTCTTCCACTTGTATAGCCTTTAAAACTTACAACTCACTTTCACATTTCTTATTTCACTTGAATTTCACAATAGCTCTATTGATATTAATATCCTTATTTTTACAGATAAAATAAATAAAATTTAAAGATGGTAGATGATTTGCTCATGGTCATATACATGGTTAATAAGCAGCAGTCCTAGAACTTAAGCCTTTGCCCACTCCAAATCCAAGGACTCTTTCTACCATTCCACATAGCTTAGGAGGATGGACAAAAGACCTTTATCAAAATGGGACAGTCCATCTTTCTAAAAAAAATACTGGTTAATTCTACTAAATAAGTATTAATTCTACTAAATAAGTATTAATTTATTTTTACTAAGGTTTATTATTAAGTGCTTACTATTTGCCAGGCACTGTACTAGATATTGAGGATAGGCATGTGTATGTGCCCCACCTCTTCCCTTCTGCCCCCATCCCACATGGGTTCCTGGACTCAAGGAGGTCACATTGTACTGTCAGTGGAATGAAAGGGTGACATGTTTACCTACCTACCTACCCCCTTATTTTTGTCCTCCAGTCAGGTTTTTCCTCAACACTTTTGAACTAAATTCTAGTCATGCTCATTCTTGGACAGGAACATGTTTGTGCTAGCTCATCATTGAGGTCACTGTTACTTCTGATCTAGGAAAGGGCTCATTGAATGTTATCCTTAATTAATTAATTCTTTATTTTAAAAGCTTTATTGATGCATTTTGCTTTTATCTCATATTCATGTTTAAACATGCCTATTTACAAGACTATAGATCTAAGATTTAAAAGGACTTAGAAGCCATAAGGAAATTGAGACCCAGGTAGACTAAATAAATTGCCCAAAGTCACACAGCGAGCAAATAGCAAAGGAGATATCTGAAACTCTTAGAAAGTCCTCTGAGCCAGTATTTCCTCCACTGTACCTCCCTGCTTCCTTTATCTATAGAGCCTCTTTTGTAATAAAATTTTTTGAAAATGAGAACTAAAAATGTTCAGCAATACTAAGTGCTGAATTAGTATTTGATACTAATAGTATTAATAGCATTAATACTAATTAATCTATTGACCACTTTATATGACTGCATATTGTGTTCTGTTTTGACTGCTCAGCCTCTTTGTGCCTATGTTTCTGGTCCTGATATAGGCTTTTCCAGCCTTATTCCCTGTCCTTTTCTTCTCCAGGCTCTTGACCTCCCTATCCTGCTGTCCCCCATTCCAGTCTCTAATCTAAATGGCCTCTTTGGAACTTCTTAACCATTGTCCTGAGAGCAGCAAGGTGGCACAGTGGATAAGAGTGGCTTGGAATTAGGAAGTCATTTTTGTGAATTCAAATCTAGTTTCATACCCTTACTAGCTGTGTGACTGTGGGAAAGTGACTTAACCATGGTACACCCATTTTACATAATCCACTGGCATCCTCTGAAACCCTTGTCAGTTTTTTTCTCAAATGAAATGAAAACTAAATTGTGAAAAATCTCTAGAAGATCCTAGAATATTAGAGCACAAACATCGTGCAGTGATCAAATATGATTGACTTAGCTCTTCTCAGTGATACAATGATCCAAGACAATTCCAAACGACCCAGGATGGAAAATTCTATCCACACCCAGAGAAAGAACTATGGAATCCGAATGCAAACTATTTTCAACTTTTTTTTTGGTTTTGTTTTTTTTTTCTCATGTTTTTCCCCTTTTGTTCTGATTCTTCTTTTATGAGACGAATGTAGAAATATGTTTAATATGACTACACATGACAAACATCTATATCAGATTGTTTGCTATTTTAGGGAGTGGGGAGGGAAGGAGAAAAATTTTGAATTCAAAATCTTATAAAAATGAGTGTTGAAAATTATCCTTACATGTAATTGGAAAAAAAAAACTATTAAGTGGGGGAAAATTTATAAAGAAGTGAGGATACAAAATATTTTAAAAGTATAAATAAAAAATTTGAACTGGAAAAAAAAGAAAATGACTTAACCTTTTTTGTCTCAGTTTCCTCATTTGTAAAATGAGTTGGAGAAGGAAATGGCAAACCATTCCAGAATCTTTGCCAAGAAAATCCCAAATGGTGTCGTAGAGAGTGAAACACAACTGAACAACAGCAAACTAATTCAATAAATATTCAATGAATGCCTAATGTATACAAAGTAATTTGGAGAATCTAAAGATTGGTAGAATTTAAGTCTTATCTGCAAAGAGGGTAAACTAAAATAAGGGAGATAATGCAATTAAATCTTAAACAAGAAAAGTAAAAAGTGCAAGATAGTAAAGGAAAATATCTTATCTCATTAGGAAGACCAAGGAAAACTTCAAGAAGGAAAAATATAAGATAGGCTTTAAAATTTTGAAAGATTTCAGTAGATAGAGATGAGGAAAGAAGGAATAACGTGTGTAAAGGCAAAGAAACGAAAGGTATGTGTGAGGAGCAACAAATAATATAGCTTGGCTATAATTTAGGGTACCTTTAAATGAGTACTGGAAGATAAGATTGAGAAAATAGTTGAAGCCAAATTGTGTGAAGGGGGGCCTTGAATATTTGGATATGGCATTTAATCTAAATTTCTAGGCAAGAGAGAGCCTTTGCTTATTTTTGATCAGAAGAGTGATATGATGAGACCTATTATTTAGGACCATTGATCTGGAAACTGTATGTGCCATGTAATGGGACAAACTAAATGTGGGGAGATCATTTAGGAGGTGCCTCCAATAGTTTGGCAAAGTAATCAGAAAGGAAAGGAAGAAAATGATGCAAGCGATAAGGAAAGAATTGTGTGGAAAGAATTGTGATTATAGTACTAGGTAGTTGATTAAAATTAATGAGTCAGAAAGAGTGGCTCTGAGGTTTGGATGCTGAATGAGTGGGAGAGTTAGAATGCTATGGGAGGAGGAATGAGAGAGAGAGAGAGAGAGAGAGAGAGAGAGAGAGAGAGAGAGAGAGAGAGAGAGAGAGAGAGAGAGAGAGAGAGAGAGAATGAGAGAAAGAGAGAGAGAGAAAGAGACAGACAGACAGAGAGAGAGAGAGAGAGAAAGAGACAGACAGAGAGAGAGAGAGAGAGAGAGAGAGAGAAAGAGACAGACAGAGAGAGAGAGAGAGAGAGAGAGAGAGAGAAAGAGACAGAGAGAGAGAGAGAGAGAGAGAGAGAGAAAGAGACAGACAGAGAGAGAGAGAGAGAGAGAGAGAGAGAGAGAGAGAGAGAAAGAGACAGACAGAGAGAGAGAGAGAGAGAGAAAGAGACAGACAGGAGAGAGAGACAGAGAGAGAGAGAGAGAGAGAGAGAGAGAAAGAGACAGAGAGAGAGAGAGAGAGAGAGAAAGAGACAGAGAGAGAGAGAGAGAGAGAGAGAGAGAGAGAGAGAGAGAGAGAGAGAGAGAGAAACAGAGACAGACAGACAGACAGACAGACAGAGAGGGGGAAAAAGAGATAGGCAGGGAAAGGGAGAGGAGGAAAGAAGGAAGTCAGGTGGAAGGACTGGCTTGAGCATATGGAAGGATTGACTTCCTGTACTTATTTAATTTCCTTCCTAAAAAGGATCCTTGTCCTGCTGTCATTTCCTGCTTTACCCTAGGGTCATTGTTGGCAAGGCCCATTTTATTTTAAGTTGTCTGCTCTCAGCCCTGATAAACCAGGTTTTCTAATCATCTATATGTGGAATGTGAAGTGTGGAATGACTGGTTCAATCTGACATGCTTCCTCAGGGGATTGTCTGTGACATGAGTATGTTCTTAGGAGCTTATCATATTTCTTCTTGGGGGCATTTTTTTTTCTCTTAAGGAGTTTTCTTTCTTTTTTTCTTTCTTAAATACAAAAAGAAATAACAAACAAACCCCACAGACTTGTGATTTTATTGGTGCAAAGAACTTCTAGTTAGAAAATTGCTTCTGTCATTGAAGGACAGGAACAATTCTATATTTTATTCCTTTAAAAATTTTCTCTCCCTCCCACTGTCTCTCCAATTTAAAAGAACAAAAACCCTTATAACAAATATGCATAGTCAAACCAAACAAATTTCCATATTACCTCTATCTCAAAATGTATGTCTCATTGAAACTTCTTTTCTTAAAGAACTTGAAACACCAAGAAGTGTTGCCCAAGATCACACAGAAAGTATGTGTCAGGAGTGAAACTTGAACTACATCTTTCTTGACAAGTACCACAATATACACATAAACACACAAGTATGTGTGTATTATGAGTACATTGTGTGTGTGTCTGTGTATCTATATCTATTTTTATCCCCATAGTACTTAGAGCCTTGAACAGTTTGTTATAAGAATTCTGAGTTTCAGCTGCTTTGTTTGTCCTGGGTGTTACTTTTTTAATAAATCTGCACAATCATATTGGTCTCTTCACATACCAATTTTCCCTATTTTCCCCATCTTTCCTATTCTCATTTCTTTTGCTCTTTATCTAGAAGTCAGAGTTCCTGAGCACAATTTCATAGTCCCCTCCCAGAGGGAGAGTCCCTGGATCAAGAATATTCCAATTAAATAAATCTCTCTCTCTGAAGATCATGGAGTTAGACTGGTCTTCCCTAAAGGATAGTTTTATATCAGACTAAGGAAGTTTCTGTCCCTGTTTACTCACCCCTATTAATCTCCTGTGTGCCTGTTCCTGCTCAGCCCAAGAATGGTATTCCCCTTTGGATGAAGGTGAGAACATTTGCTCATTCCAACCTGCCAATTTTTAAGCTGTTGTTTGACAGACTCTGACGTCAGGCACATGGCTTGGATAGCTTTTTGAAAGGCATGTCTCCACATAGTTACAGAAGGGAAAAGACTCTTGGGGAGAAACAAAGGAAGAAAGGTAAAAGGGGGGAAAGAAAATGAATTAGGGGTGGGGAGGATAAAGAAAAAAGGAGCTGGGGAAGAAGGAGGAGATTAGAGAGAGAAAAGTTTGTGTGGAGCAGAGTAGTTGGTATAATCCCACCAACTGGTCTTGAAAGAGATCCTCATTTCCCCAAGACTGGAGTGGATCCAACTGGCATTCATTCACCACCTACTCCTTCTTCAAACCCATGTACTATGAATGCTTCCTTCCTCCCCCAGTAAGGATTTCCGCAGCATTGGTGGCCTAGAGCTCTGGGAATGTTTGTAGTGGTGTCTGAGTTACTTCTGGTTTTATAATCTCTCCAGCCTCCCACCCTTTCTGAACCCATCTAGCAGGGTTGCAGGGATTACCTGAGCTGTGAAGTTAAGGAAAGACAGAACTCAGGGAGAGGGAGAGAAAAAAAAAGAGACAGGTGGGATCAGAGATGGAGATTAAGAAGAGAAAGTATGAATGATTGGGGTCAAGAAAGACAAGGAGAAAGTACAAAGTTAGCAAGAGGTAGGAGGTTCTCTTCTAATTGTGGTGTGTGAGAAAAGTATAGGAAGGTAGGTAGCTGACATCATATGGTAAGAGTCCCTCATAATGGAAACGTACAAAGGAGGATTGAGCATTCACAGATCAAACTGACATAGACAAATACTTTCAAAAATAATCATTTTGAGGTAGAAATATATCAAATTTACAAAGGAAACAAGGGAAAGATTGAAAGAAAAAGTTGAGAAAGAATAATCCTGGTGGTAGTTCCAAAGGAGAAAAAAGAAAAAAAAGAGGAAGAAGTGAGAGGAGGAAAAAAGAGAAAAAGGAGAGAATATAAGGCAGTGCCAATCATTTGGAAAGTAGCTAACCAATTTGTGGTATATGAATGTGGTTAAATATTATTGTACCATAATCAATGACAAAAGAAACAATTTCTGAGAACCCTAGTTTGAAGTGATGTAGAATAAAGTGAGCAGAACCAAGAACAAAGTATGTGAGAACAACAATAGCGTAAAAAAGAAAGAGATGGAAGGAAAAAGGGGGGGGGCATGAGATCACTTGTTGCATATTATCCATGTATTATTTTATTATAAAATTATTTATTTAGTTATCACGATCCTGTAACTTTACTGAAAGTCCTTTGAGGACCAGGAAAGGATGATATAGTCGATAGAGTGCTGAATTTGTATTCAAAAAGTTCTGAGTGTGAATCCTGACCTTGGCACTTTAGGCTATATAAGGCAATGGGTAGAGTAGTAAACCTGGTCTTTGGAAGACTTGGATTCAACTCTTGCTTCAGGTAATTATTACTTGGCAAGTCACTCTGTATGTATCAGGTTTTCATTCTCTCAGATGGGGGTGAGGTGGGAAAGAGGGTTGGATTAAGTGTCTTTTAAGATTTCCTCCAGCTCTAGATCATCATAACAATGATAATGACTCCCAACATTTACAGTGTTTGCTATGTGCCAGGCACTGTCAAGAGCTTTACAATTATCATCTCATTTGATCCTTATAACAACTCTACAAAGAAGGTCCTATTGTTATTATCCCCATTTTTCAGAGGAGGAAATTGAAGTAAACTGGTTAAGTTACTTGCCTAAGATCATACTAACTAAGTGTCCAAAATGGGAACCTTTATCCGTCTCTAATTCTGGAGCTCTTCTCCTGTTTTCCAAGATTTCTCTTCAAGGATCACTGACAGTGGTTCAGAAATCATATCCTCCATTTCTTTCTATTCTTTGCATAGTTGCACTAAACTTGATTACTTGGATTATAGCTCCTACCACTTCCTTACTTATTTTGGGTTTCAACCATTCCTCCTGGCTCAAAGATAATTTTCCTTGACAAAGAATCCAGAAGCAAAGTAAGAGTTGAGAGATTTTGTCTTTTCTCCATAATCTCTTAACATCTTCCAAACCCCTTTGGGTAGTGATCATTTCCTGTCTTTAATCTTGGGCTTCCTTGCTCTCAACATACTTACAAAAGCTCTTTTCATTCACCACCACTCTCACTAATCTGAGCTTTAGGTCTCCTGATACTTTTCTGACATACTATGCCAATATTTTATATCCTCTTCAATTATCTGCCTTTGCTTCCATTTTCTCTACATCGAATTTTAAAAATTATTTTAGACAGAATTTTCTGATCATTCTCATTGCTCTCTTGAGACAGATCTTTCATCAATTTCTGAATTTTGTTGTGTTAGTGTTATCAGCATTGTGTTCTTTAAGAACATCTCACCTTCCTCTTGAGCCAATTTCTTCTGAATGTTTTTAGGTGATGGGATTCTATCTACTCTTTCTTTAAACTATTTGAACTCTCCTCCCCAAGAAGTAGTGTGGATGGCAGATTATACCTAACTATCCTCACCATTTTTAGCATGAATTCCAAATTAGAGTGTCCACTTCCTTAGCAAATTTATATCATTTCTAAGTAAGCAACCAGTTCCTCCTTATTGGAGAAAATCAGGTCCAGAATAGCAATTCTGCTCATCATTTCCTCTACCTTCTGAAGACTGAAATGAACATTAATCCATTTCAAGGATTTATTATCTGCTGTTCTCTTGGCAGAGAGCAAATGTGTAGATAGCTGAAGTCCTCCTTCATTGTTATATTATATTTATGTACCAGATTTATAACCTGCTTCCTGATTCAATCTTATTCCACAAACATTTATTACGTATTTACTATGTGCAAGGTCCAAGAGCTAAATAGAGTGCCTTAGAAGGATACAAAACAGATATGTACAGAGAAAAATAACAACATAATGTGCAAAGTCAGAAATCAGAAGGACATCTGAGAGGAGATATCTGGCAGAGGAAAATTACACCTCACCAGAGTGAGTAGGTTTAGAAATGTAAACTGAAATAATCTGAATTGAAGTGAGATTTGAAATCATGAAAATGGTGATGTCTCCACAGGGCATTGCAAAGTGGAAGGAGCAGAAGTATAAAGAATGAGCCCTGAGCAACCACTCATATTTGTTTTCTTATCATATCCCATACAGTGTGTGTCTCCATTGTCCTTAAGCAAAAGACCCTGCCTCCTAATTTCACTAAGAAGTTGAAGGCATAGAGTACAATCTGATATATTCACTAGTTTCCTTCTTTTCACTGAACAAATATTTTCTGTTTCTTTCTTGTTCCCTCCAGTTTCCAAGAATCTTTTTTTTTCCAGGCAGGTACCATGGAATCTTTCATCAATGACATCTTTTCTCTTATTTTTGTAGTAAACCTTTGTCAAAGGAGTTGGATGTTTACAGGTCAAGACAGAAAAAGTGTATTCTTATTCAAGGGTTATAGGGGATGCTACTATGGCTGAGAGGGACCATCTCCTCTTCCTTTTGATTTGAAGAAGTTGAAATCTCTCAAGAGAAGAGAAGTGAGCAAGTATATGCTGAAAGGAGGACATAGGGAGCTCTGTCAGGTCAGTGCTGCTACAAAGGCAAGAGAGAAGGTAACCCATCCCTTCTGGAACCCTCTTATCCAAGTAGTTTCAACCTCAGTGCTAATTGAGGAAGAACAACTCCAATTTTGAAATTGTGTGACCTAGAATGATAGCTAGACAAAGTGACTAGGGCTATACTCATGGTGCTGCATGCTTTCCTAGTTTGCTTCTCCTTCCATCTCTCTCACTTTCTACAGACAGAATTAAGTTGATTTCGCCACTCTTTGTTTGCTTTGAGTCCATTTTGCTTTCTATTTCATCACTTATTTTCAGAGAAATTTTCCCCCTAAAATATTGTTCATTTTATGTGTTCCTAAAAAAATTAAAGTCAAGGGAAAGGAAGATATGATTGGCTAAACACACAGGAAGAAAGTTATAGGTTCTCTTTCTTATTTCTGGGATTTTCCCCCTCAACTTCAGGCTTGCTATAAACAAAAGAAATTTTATTGATACATATTTTAAAAGGAGTTTAATTGATACATATTATATAGTTTCCAAAGGCAGAGAAAAATAAGTAAATATAAACCCATGGTCTTGAGATTAGCAGACCTGACTAGGAAATAGGGAAGAGGATTGTAATTCACTCCTTGGAAGATATGATTTTTAGTGTCTTTGCTTTTCCTTTGAAATTCTGAGGGTAGGTTTAAAGAACTTATTTCCACCTTGATAGGAGCTAAGGTCAGTGTTTAGAGAGAAACTCATTAAAGAAAAGAGCCCATGAGGGGGCTATTGCCGTAGCCCAAGGAAGAGGCAAATAGGGCTTGGACTACAGTAGAACTAAATAAATGAAAAGAAGTGACTTTATGGGATAATGGAAAGGAAATTGGATTTTTAAGGCAGAGATACCGGGTTCAAAATTCTGGTTTTATTATTTATTACCTAATGTATAAATGTATAAATCACTTAATTCATCTAGACTTCTACTGCTTCATCTACAAAATAAGGATGTTAGATTAAATTGAGAATTCCAAATTGAGGTAATGTAACAAAGGAGTATGAAAAATATTTGGTAAATAATTATGTTATCCAAAATTAGTGTTAAGTAAAAAAAATGTGTAAATTGGTAAAATAATGGTAGATAGACAGAGACAGTAATTAAGGAAGAGAAGAAGCATTATAGAGTATATGAAAAGGTTGAAAAGAGACAGTTGAAAGAATATTTCCTACTGACCAAAAATCAAATTAATAAGATTTGGAAATGAAAACTTTTTTAAAGTCAGTGACAAAGACTCAGTGAAAGATAATTGATCTCCTCAATAACCAGTCTCAAAATTCATTTCAAAATAATGATATTAAATTTTTTTATGAGCTATCCTATGGAACAAAGCTATCTTATTCTTTCTTATGAGACCTTAATTGCATGTAAGATAACTTGTCACTGTGAATTAGGATTCTCAATCCTTTTTTGTATGTATGATATACTATGGAGTCATTATAAATTCAATATTCCTTTATCTTCTAAGACACTATATTAAGCAAAGAGAGGCTCATATAGAACTCTTCCCCTTTTCTGGTGACAAAAAGGCCTTTGTCATCTTCAAAGGAGGAGAGACTCTACTTGCCTCCACTACATTTCCAGTGATGGCCACTGCTATTTCAGAAATGCATGCGTCACGTTTTAACTAAAGCTATTTTCAGGTAAATTAGTGTCCTACAGCAAAATCAGGTATTGGACTAACAACTTTGTAGTTAACTATTTTGCATTTATTTTGTTTTTATTCTATATTCAGGAGATAGTTTTAACCAAGATTGTTAAATTTTTAGTATTAGCATTTACATCTCAGAAATTAGCAAATGCTATACTTTGGGGCATTATTTATAGCTTTGTTAATTGGTCAGACTTAAGAAAGTGTCAATAATACATGTTAAATTTAAAAGCATGTTAGCTGTACATTTTGTGTAAAGGGCTAGAACTGAGCAAATGCACTTGGATAATGCAGCATGTGAGACTAATTGCCAATTGGACGGTTCTCTATTAACTTGTTTGAAGGTTGACCCTCCCCAGCTGGTGGGACAAAGAGGGGGAAGTGTGTGGGGGGGAGTAGGAGGAGGAAATTGAGGCATTCTTTCCTGGCGGTTGAGAGAGGAAGGTGGTGTGGAGATTGCTAGATCTAATCCCCTGACAGTGACCTCAAGACACCAAGAATAAAGACTTTTGGTGATCCTGACTCTGGCTGATTTCTGGGAAGACAGAGTTCCAGTATTTGGCGCCCAACGTGAGGCAGGCACCCTACCTCCACTGACGTCCTCAAGGAGGACTAACCAGGAGATTAAGACCCAAAACCCCATGTCCAAAATGCAACAGAGGACTCCATTGGGCATAAGAATGTAGACTGATTCAGGGAAACAGGATGAGGGGCCCAGCTCCAGATCCCCAGGCAAAAAATACTTGGGCATGATGGCAGCCGATGCCACACCCAGAGAGTGCCTACAAGTCCAATACCCAGACATGACCAATCAGCCAGGAAGCCATCTGATGGGAGAAAGGGATTATATAATCAATCAGCCAGGAAGAAACATGGTGGGAGAAAGGGACTACAATTAGGGAGGATAGAGTTGTATGCAGCTGGGACAACTGAGATACTCCCTGGAGAAGTGAAATCTGTTCCTCTCCAGCCTATAAATCCCTGGCCTCCAGGCACAGTAGGCTTGACCATTTCACCTCCTGAGAGTACTTACAAAAGTGTTCATTCATACACTGATGTGGGAAACTGGGGAATATGTAGATAATATCCCAGTCATTAACACAGGTAGACAATATGTGACTTATCAACCAGGGGAAGTAGTAGTATCGGATTTATTGATACAGACTCCTAATAAGCCACCTGGTGATAGTCACCCATGTTCGGACTCCAAGCAGAAAAACCCAGGAATATACTGGACAGCAGCTGTGACAGCTGACCGACCTATGCTCACCATCTATATAAATGGCATACCATTAGAAGGATTGGTAGACACAGGTGCAGATCACACAGTCATTAGAGGTGCCAGCTGGCAGTCACTGGCTAAAGATTAAGGCATATACCTACATGTCTGGGGTAGGAGGATCAATAGCAGCTGAAGTTAGTGCTACCCCTTTAAGATGGATATTTGAAGGTGAAACAGGAGTTTTTACTCCTTTTATAGTTGAAAAAATCCCCATCAATCTGTGGGGAAGAGACATTTTACAACAATTAGGGTTAAAAATGAGTACTTTGGTTTTTGAGGAAGGGCTGCTGTTGAAGGTCTGCCGCCACTTTCATCTGTTCCTATCCAATGGAAAACTGATACACCAGTGTGGATAGAACAGTGGCCCTTAGGTAGCGATAAAATTCAGGCCTTATTAGACATAATACAGGAACAACTTGACCAAGGACACTTACAACCTTCTCTAAGTCCTTGGAATTCCCCAGTATTTGTTGTAAAAAAGAAATCTGGAAAATGGAGGATGTTGGCTGATTTAAGAAAGGTAAATGAACAGATGGAAACTATGGGAACTCTTCAACCTGGACTTCCATCTCCTACTCAATTGCCTAGAGAATGGCCTCTGTAGGTTATAGACATTAAGAATTATTTCTATTCTATCCCTCCAGATAAGGAGGATATGAAAAGATTTGCCTTTTCAGTGCCCAGCATTAACTTAGCTGAGCCTATAAAAGATATGAATGGACAGTTTTGCCACAGGGAATGAAAAACAGCCCTACTATGTGTCAAATGTATGTTGCTGCTGCTCTTACTCCAATAAGAAAAGCATTTCCAAAAGTAATGTTATTACATTACATGGATGATATATTGGGATGTGCACCTGAGGAACAAATGTTAGAAGCATGTCTACAAAAAAACATAGAAACACTAAGGAATTATAAATTGCACATAGCTTCAGAAAAGATTCAAAGACTTGCTCCTTTTCAATATTTAGGATATGAAATATATCCTAAGGTGCTTACAGTACAGAAACTCTCCTTAAGAACAGAGAAGCTAAACACCTTAAATGACTTCCAGAAATTGATAGGAGATATACAATGGATGTGTCCCATGTTAGTCTTGACTACCTGTCAATTGCAACTATTATATGCCATTTTAAGGGGAGACAGTGCTTTAAATTCACCACACCAGCTTACAAAAGAAGCTTAAGAGGCTTTGAGACAAGTTGAACTGGCTTTATCCAATGTGGTTGAAAGAGTCACTCAAAAACCCTTGGAAATATCAGTTTTTGCTACACAAGAGGCACCCACAGCAGTCCTTCATCAAGGAGACAGTGTGATAGAGTGGGTGAACCTCCCAGCACAACCAGAACAAAGCCTTAGTCCTTACCCAGTGCTTGTGGCTAGAATTTTATTAAAGGCCATTAAACCAGCAGTACAATTGTCTGGGATAAGACCTGACAAGATATACACCTTTTATACTAATGCACAAGTTAATGTGTGCTGCGAAACCATCTCAGAGTGGCAAATTTTATTAGCCATGGCTCCAAATTTTACACACGGGTCTCCATTAAAGATAACCATAAAGATACATAATTGTCAATGGATTCTTGAAGAAAAGGTTTCTAAAATTCCTCTTAAAGGACCAACTATCTTTACAGATGCATCCAAACATAGTATTTGTGCTGTATACTCTTGTGACTTAACCATAAAGAGAGTAATCAGAACTCCTTTTCAGTCCACTCAGCAGAATGAATTGTATGCAATCATTCTAGCTTTTGCTTATTATCTGTGAGACATAAATATAATATCTGATTCAACCTATTCAGTAGGTGTGGTACAAAGAATTGCCACAGCCCAAATAAAATTTGTAGCCTCCAATATATATCAGCTCTTTAAGGAACTTCAAGAGCAAGTGAGAAAGCATCCAGGTAAGATTTATATTTTGCATGTCTACTCCCATAGTGGACTTCTAGGTCCTATTTTTTAAAATTAATTTTATAATTATAATTTTTTGACAGTTATATGCATGAGTAATTTTTTATAACATTATCTGTGGTATTCAGTTTTCCAGATTTTCCCCTCCCTCCTTCTACTCCCTCCCTTAGATGACAGGCAATCCCATACATTTTACATGTGTTACAGTATAACCTAGATATAATATATGTGTGTAAATCCAATTTTCTTGTTGCACGTTAAGTATTGGATTCTGAAGGTATAAGTAACCTGGGTAGATAGACAGTAGTGCTAATATTTTACATTCAATTCCCAGTGTTCCTTCTCTGGGTGTAGTTGTTTCTGTCCATCATTGATCAGCTGGAAGTGAGTTGGATCTTCTTTATGTTGAAGATTTCCACTTCCATCAGAATACATCCTCATACAGTATTGTTGTTGAAGTGTATAGTGATCTTCTGGTTCTGCTCATTTCACTCAGCATCAGTTCATGCAAGTCTCTCCAAGCCTTTCTGAATTCATCCTAATGGTCATTTCTTACAGAGCAATAATATTCCATAGCCTTCATATACCATAATTTACCCAACCATTCTCCAATTGATGGACATCCATTCATCTTCCAGTTTCTAGGCACTACGAAAAGAGCTGCTACAAACATTTTGACACATACAGGTCCCTTTCCCCTCTTTAGTATTTCTTTGGGATATAAGCCCAGTAGTAGCACTGCTGGATCAAAGGGTATGCACAGTTTGATAACTTGTTGGGCATAGTTCCTAATTGTTCTCCAGAATGGCCGGATTCTTTCACAACTCCACCAACAATGTATCAGTGTCCCAGTTTTCCCACATCCCCTCCAACATTCATCATTATTTGTTCCTGTCATCTTAGCCAATCTGACAGGTGTGTAGGGATATCTCAGAATTGTCTTAATTTGCATTTCTCTGATCAGTAGTGATTTGGAACACTCTTTCATATGAGTGGAAATAGTTTCAATTTCATCATCTGAAAATTGTCTGTTCATATCTTTTGTCCAGGTCCTATTTTTGATTGTAATTCAAAGGCCTTCTAACCATGTTGGCCAATACTCCTTTATTTCAAGAAGCCCAAGAATCTCATTCTAAATATCATCAGGCTGCCTGAGCTTTACGTTTACAATTTGGAATAATAAGAGAAGCTAGGAGCATAGTAAAAGCCTGTACAGCTTGCCTTCCTTTCCATGCTCCTACACTCCCTCCAGGGAAGAACCCTCATGGTTTGAGACCTAATGAAATTTGGCATATGGATGTGACCCATTATAAATCTTTTGGTCGTCTATCTTTTATCCACGTCATGGTAGACACCTTTTCAGGATTCACATTTGCAGTGCCAGCAGCAAAAGAGACACCTGAGTGGTCACAGAATTCCTTATACAAGCATTTGCAATTATGGGTGTGCCACAAGCAATGAAAACAGACAATGGACCTGTATATACTTCTAAACATTTTGCACACTTTTGTGAACAGTATAAGATTTTATATATCACTGGCATACCATTTAATCCTCAAGGGCAGACAATAGTAGAGAGAAGAAACAGAGATATTAAGACACTCCTCCAAAAACAAAAGAAAGGGGGAGCCACGGGTAACCCTAGAGAACTTCTAAATTTAGTTCTCTATACCATTAATTTTTAAATTTTTGACAAAGATGCACTGGCTCCAGCAGACAGGTTTTATAACCCACTGGAAGGATAGTGTCCAGTGCGAGCAGCTCCACTGTCCTTAGATAATCGCCAGGTGATGTGGAGAGACCCAGAAAGTGGTGAATGGAAGGGACCAGATAGGTTAACTGCTTGGGGGAGAGGGTTTGCTTGTATTTCTTCAGATGGAGGAGGAATCAGATGGGTGCCAACGAGCCGTATTCGCCTTGTCCATCGGAGAGAGACAGAGCAGACCCTTGAAACGAAGGAGAAGACCCAAGAAACATCAGGTGGTTCCGTTGCTGACTGTGCCCACCACTGAGAGAACGTGGCAGTTATGGCGTTTGACTCATGGACATCAAAAATTGTTGGACTTGAAAACCCTCAAGAATCATTGGATTCTCTGAGACATCATAAGACTATTGTAGGATTTGAAAGCCTTCAGGAATCATTGGATTCTCTGAGACATCATAAGACTATTGTAGGATTTGAAAGCCTTCAGGAATCATTGGATTCTCTGAGACATGATAAAACTATTGTAGGACTTGAAAGTCGTCAGGAATCATTGGATTCTCTGAGGCATCATAAGACTATTGTAGGACTGAAAGTCCTCAGGAATCATTGGATTCTCTGAGACATCATAAGACTGTTGCTGGACTTCAAAATCTTGTGGGGATCATTGGATTCCCTAATGTATAAAAAGACTGATGTGGGACTTAAAAAACTTGTGGGGATCATTGGATTCCCTAACAGTGAAGCAATGGACAATAGATTGGTTTTGGACTATCTCTTGGTTGCTGAAGAAGGCGTGTATGTGTGACTGATGTTTATATACCCTCCTTCTAGGACTTCTGGAAATCTCTTACAATACCATGTTGATATATTGTTTGTTATATCATTACTTGTATGTATAATTCATGTTTGTTACACCACATCGAGCCTGCACTGACTGTGGGGAGAGTCATCACTAATAGCCTCTGCGTTATTGCTATGTGCTTGTGTAATAACTCCCATGCTGATGGGTTTGTGCATACCTGTCTGTAATAAGGCCCTTCAATCCAGAAACCCGCTAGCAAATCCCCACTTCCCTTTGGTGCTTTTCATCTCCCTTCCTGAGATGTCAGGGGGGGGGGCGTGATCACCTCCTTTTTGGGGTTCTCACCTCCCTGAAAAGTCAGGGATGGCGCGACCTCCTGTGGTCTAAAACAAGATAAAGCGGGAGATGTAAAGGGCTAGAACTGAGCAATGCACTTGGATAATGGAGCATGTGAGACTAATTGCCAATTGGACGGTTCTCTATTAACTTGTTTGAAGGTTGACCCTCCCCAGCTGTTCTGTGCTGACTTGATTGATGGGACAAAGAGGGGGAAGTGTGTGGGGGGAGTAGGAGGAGGAAATTGAGGCATTCTCTTGTGGCAGTTGAGAGAGGAAGGTGGTGTGGAGATTACTAGATCTAATCCCATGAAGGTGACCTCAAGAGACCAAGAATAAAGACTTTTGGTGATCCTGACTCCGGTGGATTTCTGGGAAGACAGAGTTCCAGCAATTTTGCTCCCAGAGAACCAGGCCATTTCTGACTTTGAAGTCCCATTTGGGATTTTCTTGGCAAAGATACTAGAGCAGTTTGTCATTTACTTCTCCAGATCATTCAACAAATGAGGAAACTGAAGCAAACAGGGAGAAGTGACTTGTCTAAGGTCATCAGCTAATAAGTGTCTGAAGCCAGATTTGAACTCAGAAAGATGAAGTTTAGTTCCAGCACTCTATCCACTGAGGCACCTGGCAGCCTGGGTATTCCTTATTATAATTAATATATTATGATTAACAACTGTAACCTAGGTGTTGATTATTTACCAGTGCATCCCTGTTTGTAATCCTATTCACTTCAGTTCCTCATTTCTAAAATGAGCTACAGAAGAAATGGCAAACCCTCAAATTGGTTCACAAATAGTCAGATATAATTAAAATGACCTGAACTCTTGGAATTTCAGTGTTCTCATCTATAACATGGGAGAAATTTTGTGCTGCCAACTTCACAGTTATTGTTAACTCCATACAAATTAATATTACTGTTGTTGTTATTACCTCATTCTCATCTCTCTCAATCTTGGGACACAATATCCCAGGATACAATCCTGGGACAAACCATATTATTATTTTATATTTAATATTTTATGGACTATGGGGAAAAACTGCTTTTTTTAATTGAATAGAGGTATTAGAATCCAAGCTTATCCACCATGGTCTTACTGGTGCATAGGGACTGTGCATCCTTCATCTTGTTCCCATGTGGTTTTGGTATCTCGAGCTGAGTCTCCATATTTTGAAAGGTTTTTCATTCAGTATAGCTTGCAGATTATGAACATTTGCCATAACATCAATTAAAAATATTGCTTTTCAGTTTTTATGGAACAGTGTTGTGATAGGTGATTGTGGACAACAGTTCACTCTGTAATAAAGGTCTATCTCTAAAACAATTTATTGGTTGAGTTCTGAAAGAAGCCCTTTTGAAGTCTGTACTTATACTATGGGAAATTTTCACCTGTTTTTCATTATTGTTCTTGTTATTATTAATTCTATGGTCCCTCCCAACTCTGGGATCCTGCCTCATTTATTTCCATTCCTCACTACCTGACTTTTCTTTCCCTACCCTTCATCCCTAAAGGAAGCTATTTTTAAGATAGCTTACCAATTGTTATATTCTGGTAGGAGGACACTCTAGTTGTCGCAAATTTGCCTGTGACATCTAGAGAGAGTCAGGTTCCACAGACCACATAGCTTATCTCTTTTAAACATCACCATTCTGCCATTCACATATGTAAGCTCATATCATCCTTGACTCTTTCTGTTTCCTCTTCCCCACAGCCCCAATCACTCTCTGAGTCCTATCAATTCTCGTTCCTCAATTTCTTTGATATTTCTTACCTCTCTCCGATCACTCTAGTCAGGGGTCCTCATCACTTCTCATTTGGACTGTTTTTAATGACTTAAATAACTTAACTTAAATAAGTGACTTTTTGGGTTTTGACATTGCAATTCTCTCTCAATATATCCTCTTCCAGACTCTTTCCTTGTAATGAAGGGAATCAAAGCAATACTGGCTGACATCACTGGCAATGCTGATCCACATGCAATCTTGTCCCCTCATTTTCCCTTTCTACTGAAATGAGGGATGAACGTTTTAGCTATCATATGTCCCCCACAACCATGGTATTTACTCTGAGATCATCATGATAATAATAATAATAGCTAACATTCACATGGTAATTTATACATTTTAAATACTTGATAGTCACAGTAACCTTGCTTTATTAATTTCCATTGCCCAGTACCTGAATCCTTTGCACCCTACCCCATCCCCATCTCATACTTAGGGAAGTTTTTTTTTTTTTTTAAATAATAGCTTTTTTAGTTTTCAACATTCACCCTTGCAAAAAGGTGAATCCTTGTGTTCCATATTTTTCTTCTTCCTCACCTTCCCCCTTCTTTAGACAGCAAGCAAACCAATATAGATTAAACAAGTGCAATTCTAGAAGTTATTTTTATAGATAATTCAAGGCAGGTGTTATTATTATCCTCATGTTACAGATAAGTAATTGAGAGTTAGGGAATTTAAGTAACTTGCTCAGGAGCACACAGCTAATAAATGTATGAGGGAGGTTTTTAACTTGTCTTCGTGATTGAAGTATTCCAACCACTATGACACCTTGTTAGGATTTTTAAATATTATCTTAACTATTGTGTTTATTGTTTTCTTGAAGGTAAGATGGAGGGGAAGAGGCTCTTGTTTCTTTGTTCTTCACCAGTTCTTAAAAGAGTTGCTCTTAGTTCCTCAGATTCATTGTTTCTTATGGGGCAGTGAGGTGGTATAGTGGATAGAATTTCAGTTCTGAAGTCAGGAGGACCTGAGTTCAAATGTGACTTTACTTATTACCTGTATCACCCTGGAAAAGTCACTTAACCCTATTTGCCTCGATTTCCTTACTTGTAAAGTGATTGGAAAAGGAAATAGCAAAATCACTCCTGTATCTTTGACAAAAAAATTCAAATTGGGTCATAGATAGCTGGATAAAACTGAACAACAACAAAGTGGTAAGGTAATAGTCTACTGCTTTCATATACTATGGATTGTTCTGCCATTCCCCAGTTTCTTGGACTATTGTAATAATATTTATTTGATTTCTCTGCCTTGTATTCCTTATATAATTTATCCAAGTCACAGATGCCAGATTAATTTTTTTAATGCTCAGCCTTGATTGATCTAGTTCAAAATATCATTGACCATGGATAATAAAATCAAAGCTTAACACGACATTTAAGATCTTCCACATCATGACTCCAACATATCTCTTTCTAGTCTTATTTTCTGCAATTGCTCCTGGCATACTCTATTCTCTGAAGAAATTATGTTCCATATAAATTATTCTTCTTACCATTTCCAGACCTCACCTTGTACTTTCCCCATCCATGCTTTTGCTTACAGTTCCCTATGCCCAGAATGCTCCCTTCTTCATATCTGTTAATATCCTATTAATCTTTCATTGTCCTGTTCAGATTCCATCCCTTTCCTGCTCTTTTTCCATTTTTCTTCTGTTCTAATTTGTGTTGATTTTTGTGCCCATGTCTAATATTCCCCTATTAGATGACAAGCTTCAGGAGGGCAAGGGAAAGTATAACAAATGCTTGTTGAATTGCAATCATCAGCCCACATAACCTGGCTGGTGATGAGATTCCTTTCCTTCCCTTCCTTTTGTTATTCAGTTGTGTCCAAGACTTCATGATCCCATTTTTTTCCTTTGGGCAAAGGTACTATAGTTTGCCATTTCCTTCTCCACTTCATTTTACAGATGAAAAGACTGAGATAAATGGGATTAAGTGACTTGTCCAGGATCCCATAGCTAATGAGGGCTGGATGGCACTAGCTAGATGTTCTTTTACCAGGCTCATATTATTCTTCATGACCTGTACTTAACAAGTCAGTTCAAGAATCATTTATAATTAACTCTACTACTTTAAAGAGCCTGTTAGTTATAACTAGGTTTTTCAACCAAAACAAGGTGAGTACATGTAAACCATGGGCTAGAATAGACAGAGAGCCATTTTTTACCTTCCAGATCCACAGTTCTGTAGTTCCTGCTCTAGCTCTGACCATTAACAAGAAGATAGCCTGTTCCTGAAAAGGGATGTTGTCCATTCTGGCCTGAAGCAAAAAGCACATCCCTACTGCATTCCCCTGCAAGTGTCAGGAATCTCATTTTGGCTGGGGTATGATAGAGCACGTATTCCTTGAAGTCAGGGCCTGATTCCCTTCAGTTTATTGCTGAAAGCATAGTAAGCTATTTAATAGATGAAATTAGTTGAATTATACTGGGTCCTTTGGGTCCTTAAAGCCCCAAACTGAGACTTTCCTTTTACATTGAAAATGTCAAGTTGATCTAGGAAGTGTTAAATATTAAGATGTTCTCAGCCATTAACATCATACTATGCTTCTGAAAGAGCAAAGTCCAGGGGAGATGAGGTAGATAGATACTGGACTGGTGAGTTTTAAAGAAATAGGGATTAGGGGAGGAGTGCTGTGCAAAGTGGAATCCTAAGAAGAACAATGAGGGTACTAGATTCTTATAAGGTTGGGTGTTGGGGGGGACTGAGAAAAAACCTATATCTCTTAATTCCCAATCTAATGGTTATTCCTTAAAATAATATCACCTAGAAAAAGGTACTTAACCTTGGGTTCATAACTTTTTTAAAAAAAACAAATAGTTTGATAACTATATCTTAATTAGTTTCCTTTGTATTTCTCTGTATGAAATTTCATGTATTTAGAAACATTTTTTTTGGGTCAGAGGCCCATAGGTTTCACCAGACTGTCAAAGGGACTCCAATCATACAAAGAAAGTTTAAGAAAATAAGGCTAGAAAAATAGAAGGTAGAGGAATGAGGAGTCAGTGAGGTTTATTTTGAAGAACTATCAGATAGCAGGATTATAAATTAGGCCTAATTATAAATTATTAGAGTTGGAAGGGGCCTTAGAGTTTAGTTTATCCTACTTTTTCATTTTTATAAATGAGGAAACTGAGTTCCACAGGGAAAAAATCCTCTTGAGAAAAGCTTTTTAACCTCTAAAGATATTAATTCAGGCTACTCATTAGAAGGTCAAATACTGAAGCTAAGTTTTGCTCACACAATGTAAAGACTTTGATGTTGAGAAAGATGGAAAGCAAAAGGAAAAAGAATTGGCAAAGGGTGTCATGGATACAGAGTGTTATGGATGGAAAGGCCAGTTATTCAATGGTTTGTGGGGTAATGAAGAATCATTCAATTGAATAACTGAATGAAATTTTAGAAAAAATGTCTAGATATAACATTTGGAGCTGAAAGGGTCCTCGGAGATAATCTAGTCCAATGCCTCTCATTTTCTAGAAAAGGAAACTGAGACCTAGAGATTCAATGATTTGTTCAAGGTTGCGCAGCTAATCAGGGACAGAATGAGGTCTAAGACCCAACTTTCCTGACTCCTGGACCTATTTTTACCATACTAACCCTACTATAATGTATTAAAATTCCTTCTCCAATTCCCTCCTGCCCTACCTAACCTTTCCTATTCAGGTTAGAGGAATGGGCAGTGAATAAGTTAGTAGTACATGGAAAAATCTTATATCTCCAAGTTTCCAAGTTATATTCCCAAGGAGGACAGGAGCAAATAGGACAAAAGAAACAGCAGCTATTTGCTGAACTCCCTATTGGATTTAGTTGTGCTTGAGTGAGCTTTAATCCTATTGAAAGAATAATCACTCATTAGAAGGACAAATGCATTTTTCCTTGCTAGATCTAAAACTGGAAGCAAGGCACGAGGGCCTTGTGGGGCTTCCTGGGTGGGAAATCTATTTTAAATCTAAGCCCAGTAGTTGCCCATAAGCTGACTCTCACTGCACCAGAGTGCATTTTCAATACACTGCCTCTATTTTGCCCAACACACATCAGTTCTCAATTTTCTCCTAAGTCCTCTGGGGAAATAATTTGCACTTAAAATCGTGGATGCTTTTGTTGGCTGACAGAACAGCTGTCCAATCATTTTGTATGTTTGTCCAAGCAAACACAGGAATTCTTTAGGGGAGTGTTGCCTATTCTCCTGGCTTTGTTTGCCAACCTAGGGGAGACTACCACACATGGTTAATTAAAAGTTCTGTTTTTTCCAAAGGTTACTGCAAAGCTTCCATTCCAAGTCATATAGACACCTAAACTGTTTGCCTTTTTGTTACTGAATGCTCACAATGCTTGGTACAGTCTGACTTAGCCATTTATGTGGAGAAATCCCTGTCTCCTGGGATACCCAGTGTTATAATCTCCTATTTTCTGATTAAAAAAAGAAGAAGAAAAATAAGGCTACACTGCAAACCAGTCATACAGAAAACATTTAGAAGCCCTAACTTTGGAAACCAATTTCTGACTTTTTTTTCAGGGCTTCTAAGAAAATCTCAGTCTGTAGGGATCATGAAAATTATGCAGGGGTCAAACTCCAGTAGAAATAAGGGCCACTAAACCATACATGAGGATCTTCACTGGCTGCCTCCTGAATTAGTTTTAAAATATAATACTAACTACATTCTATCTATCTATCTATCTATCTATCTATCTATCTATCTATCTATCTATCTATCTATCTATTTGCTGAGGCAGTTGGGGTTAAGTGACTTACTTGCCCAGGGTTACACAGGCAGGAAGTGTTAAGTGTCTGAAACCAAATTTAAACTCAGATCCTCCTGACTTCAGGACTGGTGATCTATCCACTGAACCACCCAGCTGCCCCTATTTTTATTTCTTTTGTTAAATATTTCCCAGTTACATTTTAATCTGATTCTTGTTACACTGGTGCCATGATGCTCATACAATTGATACTTCTGATTTAGTCCTGTTCTTGCTTACAGATTCTCGCTATGGCAGAAAATGGCAGAAAGAAGGAACAGGCATCTCTTGCATCAGGAATTTTGCTAAGCATTTTACAAGCGTGCTCTTATTTGCTTTTTATAACCCTGAGACTGAGGAAACTTAAGAAGAGAGAGGGCAGCTAAGTGGAGCCATAATGCACAGAGCACCAGGTCTACAGGCAGGAAAACTCACCTTCCTGAGTTCAAATCCGGCCTCAGACACTTCCTGGCTGTGTGATCCTGGGCAAATCACTTAACCCTGCTTGCCTCAGTTTCCTCTTCTGTAAAATAAGCTGGAGAAGAAAATGGCAAACTGTACAGTGTCTTTGCCAAGAAAACCCTAATTGGGTCAGATATGACTGAAAATGACTGAAGAAGTGAATAGAGTCAGAGGATGAATTTGAATTACAGGTGTTTCTGACTCTAGGCCCTCTCTACTGAATTGACTAGTTGCCTCAAGCAGTCATGTAGTCTGTACTTGAAAATTTCCAGGGATAGGGAGCCTGTCATGCAATATATGATCCAATGATATGGAATCTTCCCATTTGCTTGTGTAACAAAAAAGAAGACATCATATCCTGCTGAATCACAGTTTCCTCCTAGGTAAAAGAGTAATAATACCTGCAGGTCTTTCTCCCAGAGTTGATGAGGAAACAAATGAGATAATAACTGTGAGATACTTTAAGCTTAATCGCTGCTTCTTAATGTTTGCTACTATTGTTGATTAAGGCAATCCATTTGATTTTTGGACTTTATTAATTAAAAAGTTATTTATCATTGGGAGATTGTTATTTCCAAGGGCCCACTTTCAGATTATGGAATGGGCTTAGGCCTCAAAGGGGCAGCTAGATAATTCTTGGGCTCAATCTATGATATGTATCAATATGACTCCCATCTGATGGGGTTTTGTTTGTTTGTTTGTTTTTTGGATGTGCTGGATGTCAGAGTTCTGTAGAAGTTCTGGATTGAGATCTGAATCTCCAGAAATAACTGAAGAATAGTTTCTAGGCCATGACACAGAGACTTCTGATTGCCTTTTTCCCGGGTTACTTAAAAAAAGCTGTCCTGGTCTTGTTTCTTCACCTGGTTCATTAGATCCTTAAAGCCCAAGGGTTCAAATAAACAATCCATGACTATGCACAAAAAGCTATAAAACTGTCCATACCCTTTGATGCAATAGTACCATGATTGAGGTTGCATCCCAAAGAAATCATAAAAGAGGAAAAAGATCCATATGTACAGAAATGTTTATAGCAGCTCTTTTTGTGGTGGCAAGAAATTGGAAATTGAATGGATGCCCATCGGGGAATGGCTAAGTAAGTTGTGATATATGAAATGAAATACTATTGTTCTATAAGAAATGATGAGCAGGCAGATTTCAGAAAATCCTGGAAAGACTTACAGGAACTGATGCTGAATGAAGTGAGCAGAACCAGGAGAATGTTGTACACAGCAACAGCAAGATTGTGTGATGACCAACTTTTGATAGACTTGGTTCTTCTCAGCAAGATAATGATTCAACTCAATTACAGTAGACTTAACAACATAAAATTCTATCTACATCCAGAGAAAGAACTATGAGAGCTGAATGTGGATAAGAAGCATGTTATTTTCATTTTTTTTCTTTCTTATGTTTTTCCTTTTTTATTCTGATTTTTCTTTCACAGCATGACTAATATGAAAATATGTTTAAATGGATTATACATGTATTTTCATACATATATACAGATTGTCAGATTGCTTACTGTCTTAGGGGAGGGTAAGAGAAGGGAGGGAAAAACATTTGGAACTCAAAAATCTTACCAAACACACACACACACACACACACACACACACACACACACACAAATATGTTGATGTTTAACCTATGTTAGATTGGTTGCTATCTGGGGAAGGAGGAAGAAAAATTTGGAACACAAGGTTTGCAAAGGTGAATGTTGAAAACTATCTTTGCAAATATTTGGAAAAATAAAACGCTATTAAAAATTTATGTTGAAAACTACTTTTTATATGTAATTGACAAAAAAAAAGGGATAGTATTAAGTGAAAAAAGAAAAAATTACACAGGTTAAGGAAGGGCATTTTTCATGAAAAATAAAATGAAAAGAGTTTTTAAAAAATAAACAATCCATTTAATAAAAGCATGCCCATATCCCCAGGCAAAAGTAGTTTTCCAGGAGGTTACAAAAAAATTCAGAAAGATGAAAGCTTGTGCAGAGGTTAAACTTAGTCTACAAAGAGATTGATTCCAGAGAGTAGATAGGAAATGGAGATGGTAAAGGAGGGAAATTGATTGTCAAGAGCTCAAGAGCCTGAAAACCACTAAAAGTCCTAAAAACAAAACAAAACAAAACACTTTTATAGTCTTCTTGCTCAAAGGACACACAGGGGGGTCTTAGATCAATCCACCTGGAGGGAAAGTTAATTCAAAATTTCCCAGGTTTATACCCAAACTTCCTTGCTGTGAACAAGTCCCAATTAGTATTATTTGAAAAAGAAAAAAAAGGAAAACTCTGTCCCAAATTCTTTGAAAAATTGAATTAAGTCTCAAGTCTCTCTTTTTCCAACAGTATCCTGGCCCATAGTAAAAACACAGTGGAAGATGCTAAGGAATCCTTAATTACCACTGAGGACCAGCCTTCTGAGAATAAAAAATTATGAATTAGCTTCAGAAATCCATTTCCTTTTCTATGCCCTTTCTCCAAGATGGTTCAAACTTTAATGCAGTTCTACCTTTTCCTGTTGGGAAGGGAGAAGGAAGGATCTAATTAATTCATTCACACTGAATTTGTTTTGCTTGTTTTCATTTTTCAATGGGAAGAATGGTAGGAAAGAGATAAGACTGATTTTTATGAACTGAAAAAAAATTTAATTAAAATAACTGGCTTCTTTATATCTGAATTAGAATTTTAGGGAAAGCAGAGGAAATGGAAGCATTAGCTTTTGCTTTTCAATTTTGTGTATAGCACGTCATAAATGCTCAATAAATGCTTGCTTGATTGAAAAAATTCATTCAAATTGAGATGTCATAAAGGCAATTTATGATACTTCTAATTTTCTTTCTAAGAATATTCACATTTTAGAGGACAGAGGAACCTAGAGAAGTTACAATCAACAATCATTTAGTAATTGCAGCTATTTGCCAACTACTGTGCTAGATGCTAAGATACCAAATATATACATACATATACATCTACATATATACATATACTTACATATAACAGCCCCTATTTCTGCTTAATCCAGAGAATAAATAACTGATGGTGGAATTTGAGACATCAACAGGCAACTATCTTCCAACCTTCCTAGTACCATGTGTCAGCAGTATCCTACTAATAACCAGGAGACAGATGTTTGCTTTACTTCAATTTGATGTTGGTAAAAACTGCATTTGGGATAATGGAATAGTTCTTTGAAGGAAAAAAAACCCTCCATCTTTACCAGATCCCACCTGTGTTAGCAACAATTTAAGACAAGGTATTGAAGAAGAGGCAGAAAGAGGAGTATCTTTTATTGAAATCATTCAAAAATCACTTTTGCTTTTTTGAAATAACAATCATTTTCTCCTCTCAATCACTTTATGTTCCTGTTGGCAACTAAAAAAATCTTATATTGCAAGAAATATCCTTTTTACCTTAGAAGGCCCACATAAAGAAATGAGATGCTAGAGGCTATCACATCATGATTACAGAAGTGTAATGATAACAATGTTGGGTCAAGATTTAGAAGATCTGGATTTGAATCTTCCTACTACTTCTTTCTTATGTGTTTGACTTGGGGTCATCTTCAATTCTTTTACAGCTCTAAACCTGGGATCATATCTTTCTACAAGGATCATGGGAGTAAGAAGATCACCAGAGTTTAAGAAACAACAGCTCTTGACCTATGGGAGTACATATGGAGTTGCATCACAGATTGCAGAATGTTAGAGCTGGAGGGTATTTAGAGATTTGTCAGTCCAACCTCCACATCTGACAGGTGAAGGAACCAAGCCCATAACTAGGTAGCTAATCCCGAAACATAACTTTTTCATTTTATCTTGAGCATCTCCACAGAAAAACCACCTAATTAGTTCCAGTATTGATGAAAATCAGTTGTCAAGAGAATGTAAGCTCAAGTGCTGTTTTGTTTTTGTTTAGATCTTTGTATCTCCAGCACCTAGCACATTATAGATGTTTAATAAACATTTATTGGATGAAGGGAATTTTCATTAGATCCAGATTTAATAAAGGTGAATTCCTCATGTTTTACTAGGTCTTCAGTGATATCGTAGTGTTGATGATTTAGAACTGGAAGGTCATTGAGACACCCCTCACCCTCTAGTTTTACAGACAATAAACCTCTTCAGTCTTCTTAAAGATCTTCTACATACAGATCATTAAGCCTTAGCAAATAGAAGACCTTGGCCAAGGGTAATTGTTTTCAAGTCTAGCCTCTAAGTCTCATCTGCTATGTGGTCTTGGGCAAATCACTTAACCCCTCAGTGCTCTAGGCCAAAGATGTCAAATTTAATTAAAGATAATTGGGAAAGATTTAACAAAACAAACAAAAATACTATAAAACTAAAAACAAGGCATTACATTTGAAAATTAAGTCAATAGGAAGCTTGCAAGAACCCTTAAATAGGTTTTAATAGCCCCCAAGAGTTTGCTATTACTACTGCTCTAGGCAATGAGTAGAGGAAATTTTCTCACTTAGGAATTCCTTATACCAATGTAATCATAGATCCTGACTTCCTATTTCAATATTTCAAGGTCTGTAACTTCACTGGGGGTTAGGGTATATAGCCAATCAATAAGTTGTTAAGTATCTACTACATGCTAGGCACCTAAGTTCTGAAGATAAAAGAAAGGCAAAAGGCTTCCTTGCTTTCAAAGAGCTCACAATCTAATGGGGATGATGTTATCACTGGAAAAAGAGATTATAGTCTCTCTGTTATTTGTAAATGACCTTTAAGATCTGCTATGGCTAAAAATGTTTCTTCCCATGGCCAACTCCATGATGAACCCCATAAACTTAACTAGGCTGGTCCTTGGACCATAGCCACAGAGTTCATTGGACACATGTTTAAGATCTTGTTAGAAGCAGCCCAAGCTTGTAGTCCCTTTGAAAGTCCAAGGCCACCTCCATAGGACAACAGGCACTGGAAGAGGAGAATGATAGGGGAGGCCATACATTTTTCACTATGATATAAAAAAAGTATCATGACAAGGGTATGAGAGGTAAAAACACTCCTTATTTTCCAGTGGCTTCAGGAAGCTTTGTGACTTTCCTCTGAATTGCATTCAAGTTTTCCTTGTTCAGGAGATAAACCAAGCACAGACCAAAGGAACATCCAAAAACAACTGAAAAATTCCCCATAGCATGGTTTTTGACTTCCTGACTCAGACCAAATCCTGGGAATAATGGAGTCTTTGGTCCTCGAGTGCTTTGTAGCAAGTCACCATCTCTCTCCACAGAGACAAGAACCATCATTTCCTCTGTTTCTATTCTTGTTGGTTGACCTTGATGGTAAGGTCCTTCCTCTTTTCATTAAGGAATGTCTCCCAAAGAGGATGTAACTGAAGAGAGCCTAAGCTCCTGGGACCGGCTTTAAAGGAAAGCCACGCCTCTCCCATTACACAGTCACCCCACCCTACGTCATTATTCACCCCAACACATGCTCACACCCAAGCCAATCCCCAGCCATTCATACCGCTTTAGAAGTGTTTCAGAAGTGGAAAGAATGAATAGCTCTAATCAATGCCATCAGCTCAAAGAGAGGCAAAGACTGGGTATCTTCTGCTTTGTTCAAATATTGTTTTTAAAGAAGTCAAAATGCTGGCCAAATGATTCACTTTCATTATCTCTGCTAGGCTTTTCCTGGGCTCTCTGGACTGTAGTCTCAGAGGCCACTCACAACCAATCATCCAGCAATAAGGACATATTTAGCACTCACAGGGTACATGGCACCATATTAAGATTTTAAAGTCCAGCGAAAAGTCTCTGATCTTAAATATTTTATAATTGTCCCAGAGATAACAAAAATGTTTTCATGGAAAGTAGGGAGAGAGGGAGAGAAAGGGCTCTCTTGGAGAAGAAACTGGATGAATTGCTAATCTATTCTGATCCATGTCAAGAACCAACTAGGGGTCCAAAGGTGCCCTTATTTTTTATGTTGCCATCTGAGATTGTGGGGTTTTGTCAGTTCCTGTGACTAGAAGTGCCTAATACTTTGAGAACTCGTTTGACTGAGACTGACTTCTTGCAAGAGAACAGTTCCCAATACTATAGAAGAAAGTTTGATTAAATGGAGGAAAATGAAAGAAAGTCCCTTAAATAAAAGACTGTTACTCCCTCCAAATAAATATAAGTTCACATTAATTTTGCTCTAGAGAAAGGCTCCCCCTGCTATCTAGCCTGATGTTCTCTACTGGTTTAAATGGGGGTAAGTTGGCGTTTACTATTGTTCTCTCTATATATTTTACTAGTTTATTAATCAAAGAGAGGATAGGTCTTAAATATTTCCCATTCTTTATCTTCATCCATCTTCCCATGCAAAAAGAGGACAAGAATCATTTCTGACTTCTCTCCTTACACTATCCTGTCTCCACAAATGACTATCTTGACTATGGCAATACCAACACTACTAATAAAAGCTGTTATTTATGGAGCACTTTAAACTTTGCCTTGAAAAGTATTTTACACACAATACCTTACTGGATCCACAATCATCACCACATAAATCTCCCAGTTTCTCAAAGGGGAAAATAAAGAGGAACAAGAAAAATCTCATTATTCACTGCTTGACTTTGTCAGGATTGGGAGGCATGTATATATGAGGGGTAAGGCAAGGTAGAAGGAAGGATTATTTTTTAAAGGGTGAGATGATGAATCAAGATGACAGTAGTATATCCAAGTATCTCCTTCTTCATAAAATCCAGTGTATTGTCTTCACTTCCGGGCAGTTTATTTTAGGAAAGAAATCAACAAAACTAGAGGAGTACAGATGAAATTGAGAAATCTGAAGGTATTTCATGTGAGGATCTGAGGAAGCAACTTGGCAAGTTGTGTCTACATATGAAAAAGTTGTGGGGGAACAAGATCACTGCCTTCAAGTATTTGAAAGCATCTCTATTTTCTTCTGTGGCTCCAGAAGAGTAGATTTAGAACTAGTGGGTACAAGTTACAAGGAGGCTGCTTTTTGACTCAGTATAAAGAACTCTCCAAATATTAGAGTTATGTTCAAAAGAAGAAAGAGGCTCCTCAGAAGCAAGTTCCTTGTAATCAGTTTAGATTGGATGACCACTTTTCATTGACCCATACAGATAGAATTTATGTTTAGTTATAGAATGGATCAAGTGAGTTCTGAGGCCCTTTTATGTTCTGAACTTCTTTTTTTAAGATTAAGAGGATTTAGGGAACCTGTCAGAGACTTTGAAACTAATCTCTCAAGTTTTTATTGTTGTTTAGTCATTTTTCAGTTATATCATATTCTTTGTGACATCATTTGGGATTTTCTTGGCAAGGATATTGCCATTTTCTTCTCCATATCCATTTTACAGATGAGAAAACTAAGGCAAATAGGATTAAGTGACTTGCTCAGAGTCGCCCAGTCTGAGACCCAATTTGGATTCTAGAAGATTCATCTTCTTGACTCTAGGCCCAGCATCTCTGCAGTGTGGAACCCTTTAGCTTGCCCTAGAGCAACTCATTAAGGCTCAAACTTGTACTTATATTTCTCCAGGGGATTATGTGATTGGCTTTTAGTGAAAAAGTAATACTTAAGAACTGAAGGGAAAGAATGAGAATCTCACTTAGTCAAGCATTCTGTATTAGAAGACAAACTGTTTTAGGGTAGGGGCTATATCACTTTTGCATTTACCCCAGTGAGTAAGTAGCTCTATATATGACACATAGTAAGTCCTTAATAAATTTCCCAAAAGTATGTTCCCATGAAATTTTTACTGGTTTAAAAAACTTTTATCCTATAATATGAGTACTATGTAAAACCTTAAAAAAATATAAAACTGAACTTTTTTTCTTTTTCTTCTGATCCTCCTTTTTCCCTCCTTCTTCTCTTTTTTCACCCTTCTTCATTTTCTTCATTTTCTTTCCCCTTTCCCTTCTCTTCTTTCTCTCATGAGCTTCTATATTCCCATCTCAGGTTCTTCATTCTCCATGATTATTAGCCCCTATTCTCTTCCCCTTTCCAGAACTACACCATACAGAGTTTTAAGAGAACTAAGTAACATAAGGTCAAGAACTTAGTTATTTTTCTGGTTTGCAATTTGATTTGGGTTGGAACAGGAAGACCTAGGTGGAGACAGGAAGACCTCTCCATATCCCCTTTAGAAAAGAACAAAAACCACTTTATATGAACCAAAATTCAAGTTCAGCCAGACTTTTATTTAGCAATTAACATCACCTAAGAGATATGTACCATCACAGTTTACCAACTATTTTCAAATATATTTTTTCATTTGACTTTTATGACAAACCAGTAAGAGAGGCTGGGCAAATGAAGTTATAGAATTAGGAATGCAAATGTTTGAGTTATTAGGTATTTTCAAATCTCATCTGGTCTAAACTTTAAATATCATCCCATTTTTACAAATGGGAAAAATGAGGCCTTGAACAATTAAGTGACTTTGCTAAAGTTGCACAGCTACTTAGAATCAGGGATGGGACCAGAACTCAGTTCTTTTGATTTCATGATTCTGTTTATCCTACTATACTACCTCTTCAGTAGAACAGAAAAACTCCCATACAGATTTATCTCAGGGAATACACTTGTCCCATAATCTCTCTCATACATTTAACTGTCATTGAATTGTCTTTTGATTCTGTCTGCCTTAAAACTATCACTAGTACTAGTTCTTTGGAGCACCTAAGGAAAAGAATTTTTTCCCCAGCAAGGAATGGTTAAAACATATGGCTATTGCTTGGCATGAGAGGAAGGATTGTTGGGTTCTCTTTTAGCCTTCTGACATTAGCTCAGATTAGCCATTGTTTTTTCCTCAGAAGATACAAAGAACCTGACTTTTGAGGTAAGAGGTTACAAGCAGCTAAAGTTAGATAGAGAGGTTATGTAAATGGGTTTAGCACCATGGGTAAGGTCCATATGACAGTATGGGGCTGGAGTAGGGAGCAGATTAAAAGGCTGGACTGGGGAAGGCATATTTAGAGAAAGAAGTACTTTATCAAGAAGTACATGCAGAAAGGGATGGGTAAAACATGGGATGCAAAGCAATCAGAATTGGGAAGAAACCTATTTAACAATTTTCTCAGTGCCATCCCACATGAAAGGCCACTATTATGCCTTTTCTTCCTTACCTTTGAAAGAATTGATAATAGAGAACAATTCTAAGGCATTATATATTACAATAATTTGAATCACCTCCATTTTGTACAGTATAAACATGTCATAGAATATTAGGACCAGCGGGAACTTTTGTTATTGTTTAGTTATTCAGTTTCATCTTTCTGTGACCCTGTGCACAACATCACAACAATACTGTCCATAGGGTTTTCTTGGCAAAGCAACTAAAAGTATTTGCCATGCCCTCCTCCAGCTCATTTTAAATGTGAGAAAACTGTAAATGATTTGTCTAAGTCAATACAGACCTGCTGATTCCAGGTCTAGCACTCTATCCATTGCACCACTTCTTCAGGAATTCTTTTCTTTTTTTAGTATTTTATTTTCTTCCAGTTACCTATAAACACAATTTTTAACATTTTAAAAACAGTATTTATTTTTCCAAATACATGTAAAATGTTTTAAAAATTAATTTCTAAAAGTTTTTGTGTTCCAAATCCTTTTCTTGCCTTCCCCCACTTCCCTCATTCCAAAGACAGCAAGCAATTTGAAATAGATTAAATATGTACAGTCCTTTTAAATACATTTACATAATCGTCATGTTGTGCAAGAAAAGCTGACCAAATAGGAAACAAAAACAAGAAAGAAAAAAAATGTTAAAACATTATGCTTCAATCCACATTCAGTTTCCATAGTTCTCTCTTTGGATGCAAATGGTATTTTCTGTACTAAGTCTATTGGAAGTGCTATGAATCACTTCTTTGTTGAAAAGAGCTAAGTTCATCACAGTTGATAATCACATAATTTTCTTGTTACCATGTACAATGTTCTCTTGGTTCTGTTCATTTCACTCAGCATCAGTTCTTGTAGGTCTTTCCAGGCTTTTTTTGAAATCTTCAGGCTCATCATTTCTTTAGCATAATAGTATTCCATGACATTCATGACAGCTTGTTCAGCTATTTTCCAATTGATAATCATGCCCTCCATTTCTAATTCTCTACCTCCAGAAAAGAATTCCTATAAATATTGGCCTTTTGGGTTTTTTTTAATCCCCTTTGGAAAATAGATCTAGTAGTGGTTTTGTTAAGTCAAAGGATATGCATAGTTTTATAGCCCCTTCGGCATACTCACAAATTGCATTACAGAATGGTTGAATCCATTCACAACTCTGTCAACAATGCATTCATATCTCATTTTTCCCACATTCCCTCCTCAATTTGTCAGTTTTCTTTTCTGTCCTATTAGTCAATCCAATAAGTATGAGAGCACCTCAGAATTGTTTTAAATGCAAATTAAATTCTTCTATACATATTTCCACAATTATCGTGCTGCACAAGAAAAATCAAAACCGAAAGGAAAAAAAAGTAAGCAAACAACAAAAAGGTGAAAATACTATGCTGTGATCCACAAGCAGTCCCCATAGTCCTTTCTCTGGATTGCAGATGGCTCTCTTCATCCCAAGTCTATTGGAAATGGCTTGAATCATCTCACTGTTGAAAAGAGTCAAGTCCATCAGAATTCATCATCACATAATTTTGTTGCTGTGTACAATATTCTCTTGGTTCAATTCACTTCACTTAGCATCAGTCATGTAAGTCTCTCCAAGTTTTTCTGAAATCATTCATCGTTTATTATAAAAAATAATATTCTATAACATTCACATACTATAACTTAGCCATTGGCTCTTTTTTTAAAAATATAAATTTGACTCAGTTCTCTGTTTGGAAAATGAATCCTTTTATCAAAGAAATTTACTTCAAATATTTTATACTTCTTCTTGCTGACTAAATTTCCCTCTACCCTATTTCTCCCCTGCTTATTATTCAATTCTCTCTCTCCTTTCACCCTGTTCCTCGTCAAAAGTGTTTTGCTTTTGAGTACTGCCTCTCCGAGTCTGCCCTCCTTTCCATCATCTCTCTCTTCTCTTATTCTCTTCCCTTCCTACAATCATGGAGGGTAAGATAGATTTCTATACCCAGTTGAGTTTTGTATATTATTCTCTCTTTGAGCTTATCTAATGAGAGTAGGGTTCACTCATTCTCCCTTATCTCTCCCTTCTTCTCCATTACAAAAGTTTTTTCTTATGTCTTTCATGTGAAATAATTTACCCCATTTTACCTCTTTCTTTTCTTTCCTCCAGTACATTCCTCTCTCACATCTTTATTTTATGATTTTAGATATCATTCTTTCATATTCAACTTACATCTGTGTGCTTTTGTCTATATATTTTTCTTCTAACTGTCCTAATCATGATAAAGTTCTTAGGAGTTACAAGAATCAATTTAACCTTAAGCCTCTTATGATTTCCCTTTCTTGTTTATATTTTTATGCTTCTCTTGAGTCTTGTTTTTGAAAGTCAAATTTTCTATTCTGCTCTGGTATTTTCATCAGGAATGCTTAAAAGTCTTTTATTTCATTGAATACCCATTTTCCCCCTTTTCTATTATCCCTCTCTACCCCCCCATCCCAATCTCAGTTTTGCTGGGTAGGTGATTCTTGGTTGTAATCTTAGCTCCATTGTTCTCTGGAATATCATATTCCAAGCCCTCTGATCCTTTAATGTAGAAGATGCTAAATCTTGTGATATCCTGGCTGTGGCTCCATGATACTTGAATTATTTCTTTTTGGCTGATTGTAATATTTTCTCCTTGATCTAGATTTCTTTCTTTTTTAGATGGGATTTCTTTCATTAGGTGATTGGTTGATTTTTTCTCAATTTTTATTTTACCTTCTGATTCTAGAATATCAAGGCAGTTTTCCTTGACAATTTCTTGAAAGATATATCTAGGCTCTTTTTTTGATCATGGCTTTTATAATCATTTAAAAATTATAGCTCCTGGATTTATTGTTCAGAAATTCTTAATCTTTTCGTGTGTGTGTGTGTGTGTGTGTGTGTGTGTGTGTGTGTGCATGCAATATATTCTTGTGGGAAATCTGTTAATGTTTACAGCCCCCTTCTAAGAGTGATTTTGTTAGATGCCTAAAATAAAATTTAGAATTATAGAAAATAAATTTTACAATCATAAAGGAAAATCCAATTATACTGAGATGCAGTTATCTAAATTTTTTTTTTTTAAATCAAGTTCATATACCCCAGGTTATGAACTCTTTACTTTCCAGGCGGAAAAAGAAGACCACAGAATTTAAAATAAAAGGATTTAGATTCAAATCCTGATTTTGAATGCTATGTGATCTTAGACGATACTTTAAACTCTTTGGGTTGTAATTACCTCCTCTATAAAATGAGATTATTAAGCCAAATGATATCCAAGTTTTGTTTGTTTTTTTGTTTCTAGATCTGAATCACATTCTTATGATCACAGGTGCCCAAAAGTAAGAATGACAATTCCTTAGAAAAATGGGTATACTAGAAAAATTTTAACAACTGGCTTTATGAAAAAAATCACAAGTTTAAGTTTAGTCTGCATTATTACAATTTATCCAACACTGTCTTGCATAGACAATCAACAAAACAACAAATCATGAACTGATTTGTAGTCATATTTCTGAGACGTAAATGCTCACACTGATAATTTAACAATAGGCTTTTTGCAAACTGTTCTTTCTGGTTCTAGCATACCCTTATTTGTATAGGTCAGGGTCCAAGAAGGAGCAAAGGCTAGAGGGAGCTCAAGGAGAATGAGATATAGTTCCCTTGTTTGTAAAATGAGGGAGTTGGACAATCTAAGTTGACTTGTAGGGTATATAAGAATGAGGTTAATTACTGGACAAGGGGTAATTTCTGAAATAATGGGCTTTTTGTGATAGGGGGTGGGGTATCATTACTCCAGTCATGAGAGGTCACAAATGCAGTTATTTCCCTTCCTCCTCTTCTTTTGGCAACTTGCAAAGGAAAGTTCTTGGCACTTTTCGGAAAGAGCTGGGAGAATCCCTAGTGATATGGGGCCAAGATCTCCTTTTTCCATCAAAGGAGCTCAAAGTCTTCTGTCTGGACATGTACTGTTGTCAAGCTGATGGTTGTGTTTGGGAAGAATTACTGCTTCCAAGCTCTGGGAAATCATAGATCGGCAGATGTGCAATCTTGGGACCAGTAAGAGAACATAAGTTAGGGAATGCCCAACTCCTCACATCAATAAATAACTTCTTATATATGTAAATCATTAAATGCAGTGGAGGTTCCTAAAGTGATTTATCATTCTTATTCCCGACAATCAGGAAAGGCAATCAAAAGCAAATTTCCCTCTTTCTGGATTCTTAGAAAAGCTGAGGCATGGTGATGCTAGTCTCCTCCTGCCTATATTTCTTTCTTACCTCCAGGGCCCCATCAACTCTTCTGTGCTTCCTTTGGGAATAGAGCCATTGCTTTAAAGTGATTTATCCTACAATTATTAAAAATGTGAAATTAAATCCCTTTTGAAAAGTTTTGAAGACTGGTCCTGTGGCCACAGCTTGCTTTCAAGGCTTAAAAATTTTAAAAAGAAAAGAAACAGAAGAAAACAAGACATTTCTTGACAAATATTTTTTTGAAAGTCACTGAGAGGGGGAAAGGAATCTTTGAAAATCTAGAACATGCTAAAATAATGAAAATTTGGCCTATCTCAAAAAATAAACTATATATTTCTTTTCACATATTATGTCATTGGGTCCTCATAACATTCCAGAGATAAGTGATATTGATGCTATTTTAAAGATAGAAAAACTAACTGGATCTGGAAGAAGTCAAATAATTTGCCAAGTGTCATTCCTAGTGATGATATGAGGCTGAATTTGAACCCAAATCTTCCTCATTCACTCTATTCATCATTCTTTTCACATGACTGTGAGCTGTATGTAGACTTCTCAAGTCAAAGTCCCCTTCTTGGACCTCTCCTCATAACCATCCACGTGGATGCTTGGAACAATTATTTTAAAGTGTTTATTCTGTCTTAGATGCTTTAGAAATATTACATCTTTGATTCTCACAGCAAGCCTGGGAATTAGGTGCTATTATTTTCCTCATTTTACACCTGAGATGACTGAGAGAAGCATAAGTGACTTGCCTACAGTCACATAGCTAGTATCTGCTGAATTTGAACTCAAATCTTACTGATTCCAGACCCAGCACATTATCCACTGCATCATATAGCTGACACTAGATATATTTATATCCATCCCAATTCAGTTTTAACTTTCCATCTTCTCTATCCTCTTCACTACTCTTCTATTTTGTTTTTTGTTCTTTTGTTAACAACCACTTTTCATATTATACTTGTGCCCTCATTCCAGAATATAATTTTATATATCTCCTATTTATTTATATATTGTTTACACAGTTCTCCTCCTACACCCCTTGAGTAGAATATAAACTTCATGAGGAAAGGTATTGTTTGGTTTTGTTTTTGCCCTACTGAGACCAGTGCCTGGCACATAGTAGGTACTTAGTAAATGCTTGTGAACTTGAATTGGGGAGTCTTATCTCAGCCTAAATTGTCCTTCTGAATCAAGCTAAACAGGATTTCCTCCTTATTAATGGAAATAGGAGATCACAAAGCTCAATCCTATCTAATAAAATGAAACTAAACTTATTCTTCCCTTTCCCCTCTTCCTTTTTCTCCTCTTCTTACACCTCTGCTACTTTCAGGTCTATGAGAACAGGTTATTCTCATCTCAGCTTTGCTGGCATTGCTTTAGAATTCTACCCTGAGTGTCAATGAATTTGCGGGAAATAAAGGAGAAAGCTATGGAAAGATAGAAATGAGAAGAATTTATTTGCTATAAATGAGGCAATTCTGTGGTTGGCTATTCCAATTAGGCATCTCAGACCCAAAGGGACTAAAGGATGACAGAATAAAGGAGTCAAAATGTATAGATCTCTCTCATTCAGTGCAGCTATTCAATTGGAATCAAATCTCAGTGAAGCACTGGAGACCTTTTCATCTCTTCCTCCAATTTCCCCTCTCAATAAATTTGGACATTGCCTATCAGAAGCTAAAAGACAAACAGACTTCAGGTTTCCTTACTTTTAATGGATCTGTGTAGTTCAAACCAGAATGGTCTTTCTCCCATTGTTTCTGAGTAGGATTAGTGACTGTGTTGTGGGGTTTGAATTCATTTACAAATCCCTTTCATTTTCTTTTGTCAATGGAAAAATCATCTAGGAGGACATACAGTGGAGTTTGTTAATACTAACTACTCCTGGGATGAAAAGTTCAGCTCAGGTCAGATGGCAGTTTAAAGCTTGCTGGGAAGTGTGGAAAATCTGCAGTAGTCACCCTACCAAAGACCCGGCTCTGTCTGTCTGCCTGCTCCTGCTGATAAGGATATACATTTTTACTTAATTGGAAATAACTTCCAAGGAGGTATTTTTTTTGTTTGGATGTAGGGTTTTTTTTTTTGTTTTGTTTTGTTTTGTTTTTTGTTTTTGTCTTTTGTTATTGTGCTCTCCTTTTAGGAAAAAGAATCCCATCAAATGAAAACAAAGAGCATTGGGATTTCATTTGTGAACAGAAAAAAGGGGGGAAAAAGACTCACAACTTCCAGAGAGCTTCCTGTAGGTCACCACATAATCAACCTTCTATATTCAACCTCCAGCACTGAAAAAAAAAATGCTATTGTTATTCAAAATGATGACTTTGTGGGTAAGACAAATTCAATCCTGCTCAATTTAGTAGATTTGTAAATGCTGGATTTCCAGATATAGTAAGGCAGTTAGGTGGTACAATGGATAGTGTTGGTCAGGGAAATGAACTGAATTCAAATCCTGCCTCAGACACATACTAGCTGTGATGCTAAGCAGATCATTTAATTTTTTTCATTGTTTTCTCTTTTATAAAATCAAGATAGCATCTCTTTTCCAGGATTGTTGTGAAGATCAAATGAGACAGCATAAATACAGCACTTTGCAAACCTTAAAATATTATATAAATGCTTGCTATTTTATTATTATAAAAGTAAACATTTTATAAAAACTGTCAGTGATAAATATGGAAGAAAGGAAGTGGAAAGAAAAGTGAATATGGGCTCAAAAAGCCTGGGGCTTAGCTCCACTTGGAAGGTATTTTTAGTAAGTCTCAATTCCTTCTTGAGCTTTGATATCCTTGTACACAAAATAGGTCTCCAGAAAGTATCAGGTTCAATGAACTATTAAGTTTCTTTTAACTAAATTTTACATTCCTAAGAAACAAAGAGAGTTTTCTAATTAATTTCCAGGAAGTAGACAAATTTAAGTGGCCAAATATACTGGACTGATACAGTTTGATAATCTACACATGGTCAAAAGGGATATAAAAGAATTAGTTTCACTCCACCCCAACTGAATCTGCCCTCCCTCCTTCTCCCCCATTCTCAGCAATGACCTCTCTAGGGCAGAGTACAATAAGCTTAGCCCCTCCTAGAGAATAAATAACAGTATCTCTTCCCACAGTTCAGGGGCAGGAGTCAAAGCCAAGAGGGCAGGAAGGGTCAGTCAAACAGGCTATGTACACCTCTGCGTGTGTGTGTTTGTGTGTATATGTGGGGTGTAAATGTGTGCATAAGCACATGTATGTGGATGCAGGTGTGTAATACATTCATCACTTGGTACCCTCCTAATAGGTGACCTATCAAAACTTGTTGTGTGTAAGGTATAATGCACCTAAGAGACCACACCAATGGATGGAAATGGGGGGACACAATTGCCTCTCTCCAACCAGGCATCAGGATTGATTCAATGCAAGATAAAAGCAAGGAGGAAGAAGATGATGAACCAGTATGTGGTTCTTACTTGCAGTTCAAAGGCAGGATGATGACAGCTGGGCTCACCCTTTGTCACTCTGATTTAATAGCTTGCCCTTTCCTTACTGAAAGGAATGAGAGCAGGTAGTTTCAGTTTTATTTCCAGACCCTTTCACTTTCACTTTTTCTATAGAGAAGGAAATAAGGAAGAGGTTGGATATGTAAGAACATCATGACTTTTCATCACTGTTCAACCTCCTTCAGTTTGGTCTTCATTGGAAGAATTCAATATTAGTTCTATGAGAAATTATGCAAGATACAATGAATTTCCAGGACTTGAGAAGGGTCTTGTACTGATGTTCTCTTGCAGAGAAATTTTTTATCAGAATGTGAACTCCTGAGGACAAAAATTACTTTTGACTTTTGTTATAACTCTTACCACAGGTGTATAGTAAGCACTTAATAAATCCTGTTGGCTGACTGACTGACTGATTGTTATTTAAAGGAAGGAAGAACCTGGTTCTGGAGTCAGGAACCCAGAGTTTGCATTCCAGCTTTTACCAATTAATTATTGTATGACTTTGGGCATGTTACTTCATTTTGTCATCTGTAAAATAGAATAATGCAGGTTCTCAATTAACAAGGTGAATACTAGGGTCAAATTTTAAAATACATGTAAAATGAAAAGCAACATGACTTGGTGGCTAGAGAACATTCTTTAGTGTCAGGAAAGCTTGCGTTCATAATTCTTCCTCTGACATATATTGTTTGTGTGGCCTTGAACATATCTCAGTCTCTCGCACCCCAAGCATCGCTCTAAAACTAAAGGTTAAATGTTCACTCTATGGGAGTTTTCCCACACCAATGAAAAAATGAGTTTTGAGCTGATGGTATTAATAATAATTATTAATAATAATGAGATGCTTTCAAAATTGAAAATTATCATACAAATATCTGAATTATGTGTAAATTAATATTATTATTATTATATATTATCTCAATTTCAAAATCAAGTTACCTCCCACTTTCTAAAGGTATATGGTTTCCAAGCATGCATCAAACTCTGGTAGAATGTTAAAACCATAAGGGAATTTAGAAACAACATAGTCCACTTTTCTCATTTTACAGAAGAGGAAACTGAGGTACTATGAAAAGTGGAGTTTACACTAATTCTCCAGTTCTATGATGATGCCTGAGGGAACAGAGCAGATTAGAGCAGACTTGGGAATAGAACCTTTATATACCATATGCATGTACATGTACCATATATATGTACATACATGAATACAAAGGACTGGATCTGTGATTTCATTAGTATAGGGACCCTAAGATAAGTCCCTCTTATCAATAATTCAGCTTGGTGCCTTTTCATCAAAAGCCTAGAGAACTGTCCAGAGTACTGAAAGATCGTGACTTGTCCAGGACTACATAGCCAGTATGTGTCATAAGCAGGATTTAAAACCAGTTCTTCTTGGCTTCAAAGACCACTCTATCCATTATGCCATGCTGCTCCCAAAATAGAATATATATGTGTAGCATGTGCGTATATAATAGAATGTATATTTGCACATGTATGTGCAAATATATATATATATATATACATATGCATGTAACAACAGGTGGCATGGTTGGTAAAGAAATAGTCTTAGAATCAGTTAGATCTGTGTTCAAGGCCTAATATATATACAACCTATGTGATCCTGGGTAAGTCAATGAACTTCTCAGTCCCTGTGGAACTTTACTTAGTCCATTCTCTAAGCAGCTTTCAAATTGATTTTCTAAAAGTGCAAATCTGTTTGTGCAAGGGTCATTGGACCCCCCATCCTCTTGAATAAATCAATATTTAGCACAATGTCTGGCATACAGAAGGCACTATATACTTATTTTCTTTCCTCCCACATTCTTTGTAATCCAGTGACATTCTTTTCTTTGTTGTTGTTGTTGTTTTTTTTCACGCAAGACATTCTATCTCCTGACTCCATGCATTTTCACTGACCATTCCCCATTCCTGAAATATAAATTTTAAGACTTCTTCTAAGCTATGGATTCTTAACCTGGCATCCATGGATTTTTAAAAAATATTTCAATAATTGTATTTCATTATAATTGGTTTCTTTTGGAATTCTATATGTCCTGTTTTGTGTATTTAACCACACTGTTTCAAGAAACTCATAGGTTTTATCATATTATTAACTACAGTCCCATTTTTGTTCATTGTTTCAAACATTTCCAAATCTTTGTGATCTCATTTGGAGTTTTCTTGGCAAAGATCCTGGAGAGGTTTGCCATTTACTTTTCCAGCTCATTTTATAGATGAGGACATTGAGGCAAACAGGGTTAAAGTCATTTGCCCTGGGTCACCCAGCAAGTAAATGTTTGAGGAGAGATTTGAACTCGGGTCTTCCTGACTCTAGGCCCAGGACTTGATTCACTATGCTATTTAGCTGTCAATACAAAAGGATAAGGACTCCTGTCCAAAGTAAGCCCTGAGTCCTTGAATATGAATTGGCCTCAAGCCATCAACACAAGAGATTTCATAGCCTCCTCTTAGAGATTAACACTATTGGCATTCTTCCAGTTTCCTAAGTTTAAAAGCTCGGAGTCATCCTTGACTTTTCCATCTCCATTATCTTTTGTGTTTAATCAGTCACAGCATCCTGCCAACTAATCCCTCAAAATGTCTAAAGCCCTTTATGATGTGGCGCCAACCTACCTCTTCAACCTTATAATAGAGAACTCCCTTTCCCGAACTCTAAGGTCAAATCAAACTTGTTTTCATGCTATTATTCACACTGGACACTCCAGCTCCCTCCTTTGCATAGACTGTCCCTCACACTTACCATGAACCTTCCTTACTGGCACTTCTGAGGATCCTAACTTGGCCTAAACACTTCATAAGATCTACATTCTTGATATACCCTGCCCCCAAGGCTAATGTCTTTCCATCTCTTCTCTAAATTAACTTGAATTTTTCATTTAAATTTTATATATTTATGGGGGTGTATATGGTGCCCCACAACAGAATGTAAGTGCTTAGTAAGCACTTATTCAAAGCTTATAATAGATTAAGTGTTAGATTCTCACATTCACTGCCACCCTAGAGCTTTATCTCTTCAAACTTGTGAAATTCAGGGTGGCATAGAAGATAGGATATTACACTTGGAATTTGAAAGTCAAGGGCTAAAATACTCTTTCTGATATTGTGTGATCCTGAGCAAGTCAACTAACCTTGGTTTTCTTTATCTATAAAGTAATTTAATATTATAATAGTAGTACTTGTGGTACGTGACTCAGGAAGTTGTTATAAGGCTCCCATGATATAATGTGTACAGTACTTTTTTTATATTTATCTAAATATCAGCTGTTTTTTTATTACATCAATCAGCAAGTACAAATTAATGAAGCATTTATTTTATACCAGGCACTGTGCTAAGTGTATCATCCAAAGAAGGGGGGAGGGGAGAATGAAGGAAGGAAGGGAAAAAGAAGGAAAGAGGAAGGGGAAAAGAAAAAAGTAATGGAAAAAGAAAGAAGGAAGGAAAAAAGAAGGAAAGAAAAATATAGGAAGGAAGAAAAGAAGGCAGGAAGGAAAAAAGAAAGAAAATCAAAAAGGCAGAAAGGTAAAAAGGAAGAAAACAAGGAAGGGGAAGTGAGAAAGTATCTTTAAAAATAAAATAAAATTGGTGAGACAATGGACTAGATGATCTTTTAGTTCCCTCCTAGCTCCAAGTTTCTAATCCTCAATGTTTAGAGGTGTGTGTGTGTGTGTGTGTGTGTGTGTGTGGTAGATGTGGTAAGCTTCCACAGTGCCAGTCATTCTTTGTAGAATTCTGGAACAACTTCAGGGAGTTCTGTTTTTCTGGGTGAAACTCAGTGAACAAGACATTTAATATTTGCTTTGTTGAGTGATCCACCCATAGCTCTCTCCACCCTCTCTAATGGCCAGCTGGATGGATTATTCAAAGTAAAGGAGAATTTGTTTTAAATACTGTGCCTTCTGAGAGGCAATATTCATTGTAAAGGTGAGGAGTTTGTCTAGCAGATGTCCCATTGATAATGATACCTGAGAACCTGAGAAAGTGGAAGACCTGGAAACAAAAACTGCACAAAAGAGGGAGATCTCAATGTATTCTAAAGCCAAAATTCCTTCACAGATCCTTCAGCATGACAGATTATCCCATAATGCACTTTATGGGTCTTAAAGCATGGCTACTTTTAGCAATTGAATCTAGTCAAGACTTTTCTGAAATACACTGCCCATTTTATTCCAAAGTTTACCAAAGCACTTATTCAGTTTCCATCATCCATCCCCCAAGGAAACTCAGCTCCCATCTCACCAACTTTTATCTAATACACGTGGACACACACACACACAAAACTCCAAAATTCATATAAAAAATAATTCTCTTGTGTACTCCCTCTTTAGTCACATATAATCAGCTTAGATCAGCTTTGAGGAACACTGCAGAGATTGGAAAAATGGATAGAAGTAAAGTCAAGCACTCTTGTCTCTCTCATGGAGAGTGTAGCAGAGGGAGTCTTAACATAGGGATATGTAAACTTTTAAAATATTTTTGATTATTATATTTGAATATAATTGGTTTCCTTTGTTGTCCTGGAAATTTTATTTTGTGCATTTTTAATTTTATTCTGGCCATGTGTGACAGTACACATCTGTAATCCCTGCTATTCTATAAGCTTGGAAGTTCTAGTTGCAGTTGGGCTAAAACTAATCAGGTATCTGCCTCAAGTTGAGCACTAATATGTCAGGCTTCAGGGAGTGAGGGGCCACAAAGGTACCTAAGGAAGGGCACACCAACTCAGGTCAGAAACAAAAAATCAGTAGAGTTCATGAGTGACTTTGGCATTTCTAGCCTGGACCAGATTGGGAGACTCAGTCTCAAAAAAACCAAGAAAATGAAAATAGAAAAAAATCTATTATTCTGAGAAGGGATGAATAGACTTCATCAAACTGTTAGAAGCCTCCTGACATAAAAAAAAGTTTAGGACCTCCCCCTCACCCCCATTTTACCCCTGCTCCAGTGTAGAGGAAGGAGCAGATGAAAGCTGGTGGTTTAGCAATTCCACTCCCCAAGATTCCATTGTCCTTTATATAAGCTGATCTCTCTCCCTGTTTATATACATTAAAATATGTTTTCATTCGACTTCCTTTTCAAGGCTAGAATCTTTTATGTGGTAGAAACCCTATGACCTGTTAAATCTGGAAATAGCTGCCATTAAATTAGCTACAGGATTAACAAAGGAAACTGAAAAAGCAATAGAACCACAACTGGTTAAAACAACAATCCTTCATATCCTCTTCAAAGAACCGTGGAGACCCATACACCACAGGGAAAAGGAATGTCCAATTTTTAATTCTCAGAATCTTAGATATGGCAGGGACCGCATTTTGTCCAATACTCATCTAAAATGGATTCTCCTCCATAATATCCCCAAAGAGTAAACATCTAGACTCTAAATAAAGAAAAGCTTTTTAAATGAAGAACCGTTTGAACTTGGAATCAAGGAAGCCTGTGCTCAGATCTTTATGTGCTCTGGTATTTATTATATGATCATGGACAACTCACTTCATCTCAGTTTTCTTATCTGTAAAATGAGGAAGTTTATATTCTATGGAGTAGTTAGGAGTGCAAATTAAAGTAGGGTGTCCCAAAAGTCTTACTTTATTATTAAGTTTTAATAACTTTAATAGCATCCCAAAACTATTAGCAGTTTAATAAGTCTCAGGACAGTTTTATCCTTACTAAAACTTAAAACTGCCTAAGATTTTAGGACACTCTAAATGTAAAGAACTTTATAGACTTTAAAGTATTATATGTTAGTGGTTGTGATTATAATGGTGTCAAGATCCGTGGTTTCTTGGTAAAATTCTCGGTGAGGAAGCTCCTTCTTCTTTGTTTCCAGATAGGGAAAGGAAGGGGAAGTAAGGAACAGCATAATTGAAAAAAGCCATTATTTGGAACCAGAAAACTTTGGATTTCAGTCTTGGCTTCAAAATTTAACTCTGTGTGATCCTGGGCAACTCATTTTATAGAGATCTTTGTACATAAAACGAGGTTAAGATCATTTACGCTAATGATGTAACAAGGTGATTGAAAGAAAAACTTTTAGAAAACTTAAAAGTGTTAAAGAAAGCACAATCAAATAAAGACTGGGAAAAGCATCTTTATTTTTCCTAAGCTTCCCCTCACCAAACCTGGGAATTCTCAAATTAAAACACCTGATCTGGGTCATCATTCTCCTTTATGTTTTCTCCTGGCATTTCATTTTTGTGACTCCTTACCAAAGGAGTCTCTCATTCTCCTCATTATCCACCTCCTTTTTTTGTTTGCCATAGATCCTCATTCGCTGATTCTTGACCTTTATAATTGCTCGGTATCTTTTTTTTTCTGTATTCCTCATGCAATTAAAGCTTCTGAGATATCAATTCTACATTCTCCCCTCTAGGTGGTTTCTGCCACTGCTTTGTAAAATTTGTCCCATGGATTTCCCCTTTCCAGTGTATCTCATTGCCAGATCAATTCCAATTATTGCAGGCATCTATGAAGACACTGACCCGTAATAGAGTCCCTCCCCAATGATGTCACTGATAACACAGCTAGCCATTAATATAACACTCTCATCCCTGTTTTAGTTTCTTTCTTTCCTTGTCTACCTTGAAATCTCACCTCCCTCAGTCCTTGCTATCCCATTCATCCAATTGTCAGTTGGATTCAAGTATAATAGCTACCCCTTCCTGATATAGAATAAGTACCTTTTTTCTAAAGCACCGAATTCCCCAGACCATACCAGGTGCAAAATCCCCATCTCCCTTCACAGATCTCTCTTCACCCATATTGACAGAACCTTCTTCCACCACCAAAATAACGCCTCCTTCCTTCGTTCTCTTTTCAATCCTTCCCCCTCCTCCCTACCCATTCCCCTGTAGTTTTTTCCATCTCTGAGACCACAGGGGTCTCCTTTTCCTCATTGCAATCCCTAAATTTGCCCCTGGCCCATAACATATTTCTTTCTATTTCCTTGCTCCTCAATTTCCCTTTTGTGTGTCCTCCACAAAAACAAAAACATTGATTTTAAGCAGGAAGTGATGAGATTTTTCCATAATGCCAACACGTCCCACTCTTGACCCTGTCTCCTATGTACATTTAGAAAGAAATTTATTACTGAGATTATATGATGATCAATTTTGATGCACGTGGCTCTTATCCACAGTGAGATGATTCAGGCCACTTCCAATGGTCTTGTGATGGAGAGAGCCATCTGCACCCAGAGAGACAGTGTGGATCACAACATAGTATTTTCACATTTTTTATTTTTCTTTCTCATTTTTTTATATTATTTTTCTTGTGCAGCATGATAATTGTGGAAATAAGTATTGAGGAAATGCACATGTTTAACATATATTTGATTACTTGCAGTCTCCCCCTCTACCCCCCCTGCCCGCCCCCTGTGGCTAGGGTTAAGTGACTTGCCCAGGGTCACACAGCTAGGAAGTGTTAAGTGTCTGAGACTAAATTTGAACTCGGGTCCTCCTGACTTCAGGGCTGGTGCTCTATCCACTGCGGCACCTAGCTGCCCCCGATTACTTGCAGTCTAAGGAAGGAAAGGAAGGAGAAAAAAATTTGGAACACTTGATTTTACAAATATGAATGTTGAAAATTATCTATGCATATATGTTGAAAATAAAAAGCTTTAATAATAATAATAATCATAAAGAAAATTTTTACTGGTCTCTATGCTGCCACTCTGTTACTTGGTTGCTTGCATTTATTCCTTACTGCAATTCTGCTGCTTGAGGTGTTTGAGAAGCAAGTAATTTCTTTTTTTTTTTTTTTATTATATATATATATTTTTTTTTTATAATATTATCCCTTGTATTCATTTTTCCAAATTACCCCCCCTCCCTCTATTCCCTCCCCCCGATGACAGGCAATCCCATACATTTTACATGTGTTACAAGAAGCAAGTAATTTCTTTTGAGATTTATCAACAAATCTTCCTTTTCCTGAAATCTTTGGTAATTTCAGTCTTTATTTCCTCTATCCTAATTTTTGATTTCCTCCCTTCAGGTTGGTGGAGTGCTGCACAGCCTCCATGTGTTTGGTCTGGTATCCTGTCTTATTTCCATTATTCCTCAGTCTTTTGACCTACCACCAGCAGTTTGGAATTTTTCAGATTTGAACTCACGAAGCTAAGTCTTCCTGACTTCAGGCCCACTGTTTTTTATCTACTGTGCCTCCTAGTTGCTTCAAAATGTTTATGTTGGTATTCATTCACATCCAATTTTTTGTGACCCCATGGACTTCTGTTTATGTAATTTTCTTGGCAAAGATATTGAAATGGTTTGCCATTTCCTTTTCCAGTGAACCGCAAACATAGGCTGTGCAGGGCTTGCCCAAGGTCACACAGCTAGGAAATTTCTAAGGCTGGATTTGAACACAGGTAATCCTGACTCTGCACTCAATACTTTACTGTACCACCTAACTGCTTTCCAAAAGATAGCCCTACAAATACGTGAAGACAATTCCCACATCTTTCTGAATGAGTCTTTTGTTCTACTACTAAATCCCTGGGATCCCTCCAATACAGGCTCTTCTGGAAAGGTTTCTTTTGTGTTACTGGCTATTCTCTCCTCGACATTTTTTTTTTCATTTTGTCAATGTACTTTCCAATGTGGTACCAAAAGCACAATAGTTCTTTTCTGGGCTGACAACAGTTCTGATCTGGGCTGAAAAGGAGAGAGTATAGCAGCATATAAACATCTCCATTCTGGACATTTAACTTTCTTTATGCCAACTTAGCTTGTTTTGGTTTCATATCATAAAACTGATGCCTATTGAGCTTGAAACTCATTAAAAGTTTTAAATAAAAATAAAAATAAAAAAAAATAAATAAAAATCTTCTTCAGAGGAATGGAGGATTGTTGCTGTCTTTCCTGTACTTTTACCTTGATTTTTTTTTAACTCAGTGGAAAACTCACTTACTTATGTTAAAATTTTACCTTACATTTCACCTGATATTCATCTACTAAACAATGTACTAGCTGCCCTCCCAGTCAAGTGTCACATACAATTTTGATATATATGTCATCTTGTTTTCAACCAAATCACCATTTTAAAACATTAAACTGAAATAAGGACACATCTCTGGGACATTCCACTGGAGACCAGCCACATCTGTCCATTTTTGTGTTTAAATCAATAAGCATTTTATTAAGCACCTACATTATCAGTCTATTAAATGACAGTGCTCACTGTGAACATCAACAATGTTTTGTGTTCACATGGACGATTTGTGCCTGACCTGAGATAGCCATCTAAGCTCCTGTAGGATTGATCAGCCACAGTTACTCTTACTGTACCTTGACCCCAACATCATGATGTCATCAATCTGCTTTGAGTACAAAGGACCAATAACAACAACATTTCAGGAATTGTACTAAGCACTAGAGATATAAAAAAGATATAAATAGTCTCTGCTGTCCAAAAGTTCACATTATAATTGGGGAGAGATGTAAACAATCATGTAAGATCAAGATGAACACATGTTTAAGTATAGATACAAACATGTATTTACACACACACACAGACACATAATTTTATGCACATATACACAATCTCAGAGGGAAGGCACGAAGATTAAGCAAGACTGGTAATCTCTTTTGGGAGATGATCGGTGTATTCTTTCAATTTCTATTTCACAGTCTGGTTCTAGAATATCAGGATAGTTTTCCTTGATAATTTCATGAAAGATGATGTCCAAGCTCTTTTTTTTGATCATGATTTTCAGGTAGACCAATAATTTTAAAATTATCTCTCCTGGATCTATTTTCCAGTCAGTTGTTTTTCCAATGAGATGTTTCACTTTTTTTTGGTTTTACTTTATTGTATCTTGATTTATCATAAATCCGTTAGCTTCCATTTGCTCAATTTTATTTTTTTAGGGATTGTTTTCCTCAGTGAACTTTTGTACCTCCCTTTCTCATTGGCCAATTTTGCTTTAGAAGGCATTTTTCTATTCATTCATTTTTGTATTTTTTTCACCCCTCTCAATTCTTTCCCTATTTTTTCCTCTATTTCTCTTACTTGATTTTCAAAGTCCCTTTTGAACCCTTCCATAGCTTGAGCCCAATTCTTATTTTTCTTGGAGGCTTTGGATGTAGGTGCTTTGATTTTGTTATCTTCTGAATGTGTGTTTTGATCCTCCTTGTTACCATAATAACCTTCAATGGTCAGAAAATTTTTTTTTTGTTTTATTTTCTGCTCATTTTCCTAACCTATTATTCAGCTTCTAATTCTGTGTTAAACTAGGGCTCTGTTTCCAGGGTGGAGGGTGCACTTCCAAGCTTCAGGAGTTTTGTACAGCTGTTGAAGAATCTTATCACAAGCATTCTTTTCTTCCCTGGAACTATTAGTTATGTCCCTGCCCCACTGTAGCTTTAAGATTTAGTGTGCTGGCTGGTGCTACCCTGGGATTGCACACCAGACTCGTACCCAATTGCCACAGACCTTTTCCCCTGACCTTCCAGGTGTCCAGGGGCTGAGACGTCTGAAAGGCTCCAGCACTGCTGCTCATTTGTTTTCATCTGTTTATACATATTTCCAGCCTTAAATTCTGGATTGAAGGATTCTGCTTGGTTTAAATTCCAATAACACCTCATTTTGGTATGGGTGGGCAGGCCTAGTTTGAATTTGCATTCAGTGGCTTTGTGAGGGCCTGCCTAACTGTAGGAATTGTCTAGGCTTGTCTCCTGCTATTGTTCAGGCCCTTACTGCCTGAGTGCTGATCTGACCCTTTCTCCCACAGTGGCTGAGCTCCTGGACCATGCTGACAGCTGTTCTGGCCTTGTCTCTTATAGTTGGTTGGACCCCAAGATCACTTGGAGCTAACTGCTCCTTTGTCCCCATATCTTACAGTCAGTAGTGCTTCAGGACAGTTTTGAGATAACTTGGTGCCCTGGTATAGGATTGGGACTTCACACTTTATTTCCTACTCTGGCTTGTCTCCACTTAGAGCTTCTTAAGGAGGGTTGGACTGCTAAGTGATCATCATGGTCTTCTCTGGGTCTAAATGAGCTTTTTATTTTCCTTTTATCTTATCCTCTTTATCTACTCACTAAGTCCTATTCATCTTCCTTTGAAATGTCTTTCATACCATTCCTTCTATTATCTTTCTATGACTTATTTAGACTAGGCCTTCATCGCTATACATTCTTCAACTAGTTAAATAAATTAAAAAATGATTGTGAACAACAAAAAGATTATATTTAAAAAAATGAAAATTTGTTCCATGTTGCTTGAATGAATAACTTTGGGAAAGGGGAGAAGAAGGCCAATGGATTAGGACATAATACCAATTCCCTCTCATTAATTATTCCCCTTCCTTTCTGAAGCCACACATATAGTCGACTGGATTCAGTCCCAAAGTAGCCTAGTTTTTAATAAGAAGGGCTTGGCTCCTTTCTCTGTTTCTCTCTCTCTTTCTGTCCCTCTTTATCTCCCTGTGTCTTTGTCCCTGTCTCTCTCTAGCTCTGTCTATCTCTTTCTCTCTTTGTCTTTCTATCTCTGTTTCTGTTTCTCTTTCTGTCTCTCTTTGTCTGTCTCTCTCTGTCTTTTTTCTCTCTTTCCCTTCCTCCCTTCCTACCTCTCTCCCTTTCTGTTTCTCTCCCTCTTCCTCTATCTCTCCCTCCTTTTCTCTCTCCCTCCCTTTTTCCCTCCCCCTCTCTCTCCATCCCTTCCCTACCCCCCCCCAAGCCTCTCTTTCTAACTTGCTTCACACCAACAGAGTGGTGGAAATTGTTTAAATTATGGCACATGAAAAAAGATACTCAATTTACAATATGAATCGGGTACTAGAAAGGAATTTATTTCCTACATACAACATAAATACTAAAAGATACAAAAGTCTCATAGCAGACATTGATAGAATAATTTAAAGCAAAATTAAATAATCTAATTAATGACTATTATTAAGGAAGCTAATACTTCAACCTCAGCAAAATATAAAACACTTTGTGGTCTGCACTATATAAAGTAATTCTTAGTCATCCCCCCTATTTTGGTCATCTTCTTTGGTGAAGAAACTCCTCTTGTTTGACTCCATCTCTACCAGATGGACATTCAGACTTCTCAAACTCACAAAATCACCTCTGATTCTGAAGACATCCATCTTGAACACAAAGTTGAAAAAGCAAGGTCCTAAAGAAGATTCCCTACTCTAACTCTTACATGGGGATAGTTGCCATGATCCTGGAGTGGAGAAGGGCGAGACCATTTCCCCAGCCCTCACTGGAAGTCTTAGAGTTGCATGGGGCCACTTAAAGGAAGAGAAAAAGCCTCAATGGTCCTTCCTTCTTAGAAGTTTGCTGAGCCATTGTTTCAGTGTCTCAGCTGCAAGTGGTGGGTTACTCCGTCATCACAGGGTTCCTGTGCTCTTCAAAACTGAGTCACATACACGTGGACATCATATCCAACATACCTAGATATATAATTAATATGTGTGGTTGTCCAAAATCTGCTGGAGACCTCTTATATACATTAAAGAAAGTGTACAATTTAGCAAAGTTGTAATAAACATTTGTTTTCATTTCCTCTGCATCTTTTCTTTTCTTCTGTTCATTTTAAAAAATGTTTTTTTGAAGGAGAATCAGAGAAGGCATCATGGAGGATCACAGGAGCTTAGATATAAAATTAGAAGTCATCTCAGGAAGGAGGGAAACAAGTATTTAAGTGCCCACTCTGAGCCAAGCACATGGTTAAGTACTTTACAAACATCTAATTTAATACTCACAACAACCTTGAGAGATAGTTGCTATTATTATACCCATTTTAGAATTGAGGAAAATGAGGCAGACAGGGTTAAATGACTTGCTCACAGTCCCACAGCTAGAAATTATCTGAGGCTGGAATTGAATTTAGGTCTTCCTGACTTTACATCCAGTGCTTTATCCCCTGTACCATCTAGCTTCCCTTAATCCTCATTTTATTTTTAAGAATAATTTTATTGGGGGCAGCTAGGTGGTGCAGTGGATAGAGCACCAGCTCTCAAGTCAGGAGAACCTGAGTTCAAATCCAGCCTCAGATACTTAACACTTCCTAGCTGTGTCACCCTGGGCAAGTCACTTAACCCCAATTGTCTCAGCCAAAAAATAAAATAAAATAAATGTGTTCATTTTTACATGCATTTATTATCGCATAATCTCTCCTCTCCTTTGAGCAAAACCTAAAAACAGAACATGTTATAATATACACAGTCCAACAAAACAAGTTCTCACCTTAGCCATACTCAAAATCTGTGTGTCTCTGTCTCTGTTGTCTTTGTCTCTGACTCTCTGTCTCTCTTTCTCTCTGTCTGACTCCATGTCTCTCTGTTTCTGTTTCTCTGTGTGTCTCTGCCTCTCTCCCTATTTCTGTCTGTCTTTGTCTCTCTGCCCCTGTCTGTCTCTGCCCCTGTTTCTATCCCCCCCCCTTCTGTGTGTGTCTTTGTCTCTTCCTTACTCCACCTGCTCTTATTTTAACTTCATGTCTTCTCTGTCAGGAAATGAGGGGTGTATAAGGATACTGCTATAGTGAGATATAGTGATTCACACAAGCAATAATGGACAAAGGTTGTATTTGAACTGCTTCCAGCTTCCAGAGTCAGTGTCCTTTTCACTTTGATGTGTGATTATAGTCCTGAAAGATGGGTAAGATTATAATAGTTTCAGATAAGAGCATTATGGAAAGTAGCGAAGAGAAGGAGAAAGATATTTGAGGCATCCAGAAAATTAGTTAATAAGAAAATTTATTAAGCACCTACTAAATGACAGCTTCTATGCTAAGTGCTATAGACACAAAAGAGATAGTTCTTGCTCTCAAGAAGCTCTAATAGTCGAGATAACAAGCAAACAAAAATGTAAAACCAAGCCTATGTAAGATAAAAAAAAATAATTAAAAGAGAGAAGATACTAGAATTAAAAGAGATTGGGAAGGCTTTTGGGGGGATTTTAACTGAGACTCAGAGAAGTCAGGAGATAGGAGTGTTTTGTTTGTGGTACATCCAGGGGCCAGGTTCCTTTCTGGACATGCTGACATTAATAAGATGTCTATTGGAATCTGGTTTGAGATATCTGAAAGACAGTTGGAAAGTAAGATTGGAGATCAGGAGAGAGACTGGTCTAAAATAAGTATATTTGATAATCATCAGAATAAAGATGACAATTCAAACCCTGAGTGGTGCAGGGAGAAGAGAAAAAGATCCAGGACAGAGGCCTGAGGGTTGCCTGTGGTTAGAGTTGATATGGAGAAGGATTCAGCAAAGAAAACTTGAGTGGAGGCAGTCTGATGGATGGGACTAGAACCAGGTGTTCCAAAACTAAAGAACAGAGTATCAGGGAGAAGAGATTGATAAATAATGTCAAAGGCTCCAGAGAAGGAAAAATGAGAAAATATCATTATTTTGCGATTAAGAAAGAGATCACTGGTAGTTTTGGAAAGAGAAGTTTCAGTGGAATGATGAAGTTGGAAGCCGGATTGTAACAGAGTAAATAAAAAGAGGAAGAAAATCAATAAACAAATAAATACAAAATTCCATTTTGGCTACAATATAAAATAGGTAGGGGTGAGTACTGCTGTATGTAAATATTCAACGGCAGATTGAGGAATCCTGAATGCCAGGTTAAGGAGTTTCAACTTTATTCTTCCCTACAAGTGAATGGAGAGGAAAAAAAAACCAAAAAAACACTGAACTATTCCCTAGAGTACCTGGTACAGGGCCACACCTCCAGAGGTGTTCAATACTTATTTACAGAACGACAGGAAATTGAATTGTTGTCTGACATTTTTATGACTCAGATATATACAGGTTGTAGCGCAGGAAGTCGTATTAATCAAAGGCTCAAATTTTAGTCACTCTGGACCTCTGTATATAACTATAAGCATTTGCAAATATAGAGAGAAAGAGATTTTTTTTTCTTAAGGATATATTTTGTTATTGGACTTAGGAAATGAGAGAATGAAAGGGGTGTGGGCCCATAGGGCAGGGCTTGAAAAGCTGAATAGATATCAAAAAATATAATTGCTCAGCATAGACTTCAGGTTAATGTGTAATCCTCAGTACTGACCAGTGGCTCTGAGCTTAAATCAATAAAACAGGGGATGATATATCCTGGAAGAGATATAAAAGGGTATTTTATTAAGATAGGTGGGAATCATCTATTTGAAAAAAATTAAATCCTTTTATTTAAAATAATTTTTATTTTTTAAAAAGTGTGACAAATCTTTGTGTATATAGCTGTTCCATGAGGGCAGCAGCCACCTTGGTCGTCTTTAGGCCTGTTGCTTCTCTCTTTCTCATTCTAATGACCAAGTTCTGTGTTGACATTGTTTAGACCATAGAGAGATCTTGGAGTTTGAAACCATCTGAGTTTTGTAGCTCTATTAAAGTTGTCCTAATGGGGAAAAGTACTATATATATGTATATGTGTATACACACACACACACACACACACACACATATATATAGGTGTATAATTATAATATACATGTATGTATAATATGCATGTATTGTACATGTATATGTACATGCACATACACACAAATACACATATTATACTTGGTCCTACGCCTAAAGGTTCAAAATCTTCTGTGTGAAATTGAATACAAAGCTGAGAGAGAAAGGGAAAAGAGAAAAAGGAAGGAAGAAGAAAAAGACTGGAAGAAAGAAAGGAGGCAAGTTCCCTCATATTTTCAAGATAGTTACAGGACTACTTTTTTGTGGTAACAAAATAAAGTAGAAGTTCATCAATTGGATAATATCTAAGTAAATTGTCTTACATGAAAGCATTCCCTTTAATCTTCCTCCCCAACTTAAAGGGGAAACTAGTCAATGTGTTAAAAGTCTCTCAGATATTTCATACCTTTAGTCCCCCACTTCCACAAATGGAAGGAAGTAAATTTTCTCAACATTTTTTTCCAGAGCAAAGCTTGAATATTATAACAACACAGCATTTAGTCTCTTTCCTCACCCCTTACATTGTTGCAATCACTGTACAGATTATTTCTGCATTCTGCATCTATATGTGTCTTTCCAAGATACATTTCTTATATTAGCAATATTCTATTACATTTATGTAAAATCCATTGATCCATTGATTCCTCACCTTAGTCCAGTTTATAAAATCAAAGAAGAAAATGGGCAGCTAGGAGAGACAAAGGGGTTATGATCTTAAAAGAAGTGTAAAGAAGTGATTTATACTTTATTATCCCTTTATGTGGAGTGAAGAAATTATTAAAATTACACTAGAGATTAGAGATTATTGAGGCATTGGTTAGCCAAAGTTCAGGCTTTGACTATCAGAAAAGGAGGAAAGGAAGAAGAAAGGGAAAGAGGAAGGAGGAATGAAGGGGAAAAAAAGAAAGGGAAAGGGGAAGAAGGAAACATATTCAAAGATTTTGCAAAAGTAAAATCAACAAGCTTTAGCAACAAATTAGGTATGGGAATGCTAAGAGATAGTGAGGAATCCAGAATACCTCCTAGGTTATAAGCCTGAGGGAATGAAAGGATGCTTTTGCCCTCTACAGTGATAAGAAAATCAGGAAAGGAGAGAGGAGTTAGGGGGAAAGATAAGAAGTTCCATTTTAGACACGTTGAGTTTAAGATGTCTGCTGGACATCTACTTTGAAATGTCTGAAAGGAAAATGTGAGAATAGAGATCAGGAGAGAGACTGGAGCAATATAAATAGATTTTAAAATCATCAGCATAAAGATGGTAATAAAATCCATGGGAGGGAAGGAGGGAAAGAAGGAAAGAGAAAGAGATGAAGGAAGAAAAAAAAGAAGGGAGGAAGAGATATAAGGAGAAAGGGAAAAATGGAAAGAGAAAGAGAGGAAAGAGAAGAGAAGCTAGATGTGGAGAGAGATGGAAGGAAAGAGGTAAGAAAGGAGAGAAGAAAAAATTAGAAATGTAGAGAAATATGGACAAGAGAGATAGTATCTGGGCCATTTGTAGTCTCTTTTCCCTCTCCTGGCATAACAGTATCTAGTCAGACTGACCTCTGTGTTCTCACTTCCATTGCATTCCCCAATTGTTTTTAGCCAATATGAAGAAAATTCCTAATTATAGTTTGGTCAGAATTATCATCAGGAGTTGGATAATTCACAGATCTTGAGATCTTCAAAGCATGTATACATGTTTTATTGAAGAATGAAAACAGCCAGAATAATGAGAATAAGTTCCAAATGAGAATTACCATAGCCTACTACAGATTCATCTTATCAGTCATCATTTATTAAACACCTGTAATGTGTCAGGAACTTTAAGGCAAGGAGAAGACAAAGACAAAAATGGAATGGACCCTCTCCTTAGGGAGCTCACATTCTATTGGGGAAGACAACATGTACATATATAAGAGCATGCAGAACAAATACAAAATAAACACAAGGATTTTAAGGAGGGACAGCTGAGGAAGATCAGAAAAGTCTTGAGCTAGAATTTAATATTTGAGCTGGTGTCTTGAAAGAAATGAAGGATTCATTGAGGTGCAACTGAAGTGGGGATGAATCCCAGTCATGGATGATGGAACGCCATATGTGAGGAACAGACTCAGGTCAGCCCTTTAGAAGTGAACAATTTAATGCCATAATATGAACAAAAATGTTTATGTTTAATAAAATAATGTTTTTTTCTCCTCTTTTTCTTGTCCATGATCTTTCTGTTTAGGGGTACTGGGCGGAGCCCTGCAGAGTGATAAGACTGAAGAGAGGATGGAGATCAATGCCAGATGATTTGATTTCCAACTGAGAATCTGTCCTCAATTAGCTTTGTGACTCTGGGAGAATCACTTCCTTTTGATGAGCCTCAGTTTCGTCATTTGTAAAATGAACTAGAGAAAGAAGTGACAAACCTCTCCAGCATCTTTGCCAAGAAAACCCCAAATGGGTTCATCAGACATGACTGAAAATCACTAAACAATATTCTGGATTCCTTTTGTTATTCCTTTCAATCTACCTATATCTTTGACAGTCACTCAGCTCCTCATAGAAGGACTTTAGTTATAGGGAACTCACCATCTCTCAAGGAAAAAAATTCTTTGTGAAATGAACACTAACTTTTTTTTTTACTTCCACTCATAGTTCTGTCCTCTAAAGTTATACAGAATAAATCTAACATTGACTTGACCTTACCCTTAAAATATCTAAAGATAACTATCCTTTCCAACTGTTTTAGTCTAAACCTGTCTCAGAATGATCAGTTCAGTTTGCAAAACTGCAAACAAGACACTCAGCACTTATCTAACATTTAACAAAAAGATTACTTAACAGCTGCATAGAAAGGTTATTCTGTAAGGATACAGCTGTGATACAGGCAGACAAAATTTTCTTTATCCCCATACTGAAACACATCTGGTCAGGAGAAAAGGGTGTGTTAGCTTGCAGAGCAGTGGAATATCAAGGGGTGAGGAGTCCTGATACCTCATGGGATAGATTTTCCATGCCTCAGGCAACCAAGAAATTGTATTTCTGGAACCTTAGTGCTTTGGACCAATTAAGTCTCAAGGATAGTTTCCTTGACTTTTTATCTTGTATAAGATGTTTTGCTCCTGGCACTCCCACCTTCTAAATTTTCTCTTCTCCAAGTGTACATTTTCTATTCTAACATCATGGCATCAAGACTTTCCTCTACATCCTCCTTTGTTGAGCTAAAATTACTGTGAGAGTCATCCTGTAGAAAGATTGGTAGTCCCTGGCTAGGATCACCAAATTTGAGGGGAAAGAATCTCATAGGTCTTCTCCTCCAACATTCTTCTTTTACAGGTGAGGAAGTTGAGGCCCAGGAAGATAAATGATTAATAAAGGTGACATAAATAGTATCAAAGAAAATGCAGAATTATGAATCCAGTTTCTCTGAACCCTGAGTCTATGCCACATTGACTGAACCAATAGGGCAGAGGAGAGAAGGCAATGTAGGTCAAATGACACTGATTAAAGAGAAAGATCACTTAACTGATTCTTTCAAGAGAAAATAAAAGAAAACAGTAGGGAAATAAGAGTAGAGGCAACAAATGCTGGTGAGGAAAAGATGGTAAACATAAAAGCATCCAGCTCCATTAATTTTAATGTAGGTTAGGTGACAGGAAAGAATATGGAGTCTCATCTACAGAACAAAGAAATACTGATTGTGAAAAGTGAAATAAGAAAAAATATATAGGGTGATGGTTGGTTCATTCAGCTGCCATCAATGAGGAGAGATGAAAAATGGCAACAAGGGAGTGAGCAGGTACTGTGATAGGGAAGGTTCCAGAGAAACCTCTTAAGAGAAAAGACAACGGAGGGGAATAAGTAAAGAGTTGTCAGAGCAAGAAGAGAACCAAGGGCAAAAGGATATTATTTGAAGTAAACAATTCTCCACTCAAAAAAACCTGCTTTGATGGGTGGGTCATGGAGGCTAACCCAAGTTCTCAGAAGAGGGATCATTAGAATGCAAGCTCTAGAAAGTCCTACCAAGATAGAACTTTGAGTACAGATCTGATGATTAGTCCAAACAAGGAACAGTTGATTTGATTTGTATTTTTGCTCTAAATACATGTAAAGACATTTTTCAACATTTATTTTTTAAAAGATTTTCAGTTCCAAATTTTCTTTCTTTCCCTCCCTTGTCTTCTCTCTTTCCCAGAGGGCAAGTGATCTGATATGTCACATATGTGCAATCATGTAAAGCATTTTCCCATATTATTCATGTTGTTTAAGTAGAAATAAAACATAAGGAAAAAAACACAAAAGAACCAATAATATAAGAAAAGTATGATTCAATCTGCTATCAGTTCTTTCTCTCGTTGTGGGTATCCTTTTCCATCACGAGTTCTAGATTATTGGATTGCTGAGAAGAGCTAAGTCAATTATAGTTGATCATCACACAATATTTCTATTATGGTGTATAAGGTTCTCCTGGTTCTAATCACTTTGTATCAGTTCATGTATTTCCAGATTTTTCTGAAATCTGCCTGCTCATCATTTCTTATAGCACAATAGTATTCCATTACATTCATATACCATCACATTTTCAAAAATTTCCTAACTGATAGTTTAGTTGAATTTTAAAAAGCTTATTGCTGGCCATCAAGTAATGGAAGATTTTTAGCTCCAAAGATTTATGAATACTGTTACACAAAAGGTATAAGGAATGGCCTGGAGAGAACAAGTATCCACCAGGATGGAATAACTGATATCCTAAAATGTGGGTCTAAGTGTAGATAAATACATTAGAAAAGGAGATAACAATGACTCCCATTTATATCCTGCCCTTATGTAAGAAAATCTTTGGATTCCCATTTTACAGATGAAGAAAACTTTGCTCAAAGTAGGGGAAATAGGGGAAGGATCATATAGCACCACATCCCAAGATTCATATCCACATTGCCTGGCCAAGTTCATTGCTCTTTCAAATATACCCTACTTAAAGGTGGACTTAAGCTTGGATCATAGGCTCCTGACCTATATCTTTTGACCTTAAATTCAATTAAATCCACTGAATCCCTCTATAATCCAGCCCTTCCATTTTAAGAGGAAGGAAAACTTCATGGTTTGTTATGAATAATAGATATAAAAGCCTAGTGTACAAAGTATTGAAAAGATTACTGGGGTTTTCTAACCAGACTCAAAACTATTTCTCCCCACATAAATTCTTAGAGTAGTAAGAGACCACAGAGATTCTATCCACTGAAGTTATGGACATACATGCCATTCAGAAGAAGTAGGCCTTGAGTAAATAGTCTTACTTCCCTCTCCCCCACCCAGTTTAAAAAAAAAAATTTAACTGTAAATTTAGCAAACATTTATAAGCAAAAACACTTAAGTACAGAAGGTCTAGCACAAATAAACAAATAAATAAAGTCATGGACTTTTGTTCTCTTTTAAAATGTGCATAAATTAATAAATAATAACAAAATTGTCATATTTTTCATTTTTAAATTTCTTTTTGTTTTCTTCTATGTCTTTTGAATGTTTTATATGTTTTTGTTTTTACTTCTATAATTTCCCACTCACTTTTCCCCCTGCTTCCCTGTTAGAATTCTTCTCCAATACATTGCTTGTATTTGAAAATGCAGGTCTGATTCCATATATCCAGTCATCCTCCAAATTAGAAATGGAAGCATGACTTTTGTTCAGAGGTCACCACTGATCTTAATTTGAATTCTGAAATCTTTCAAAGCTGTCTTCCATTAGAGTATTGTGATCAATGTGTCCACTGTTTTCTGGTTCTGCCTTGAGCAGATTTCCCAAGAGTGTGGTAGGAACTTATTTTCAACTGAGCTCTTCACTTCTCTTATCTAAACTGATCACCATGAATTCTGGGTGTAGCAGTAGCTTGTTTACAACAAGTAGAGCAAAAGTAACTTCATCCTTCAAACAATTAAACTCAAGATCATCACAACAATCTTTCTCAAATCAAATCTTTTAAATAAGTAGAAATAAATCAGTCCTTTCTTTTAAAATCCTTAAAATAAATATTCCCTTCAGAGTAAAAAATGAAATGGCATCTTTTTCTTTTAAAAAAAATTTTAACACAAAAAATATTTTTTCATATATAACACAAAATGAAGATTGTATATATAAGTATGAATCTCCATTTCATGCTATTTACTTTTTTGGAAAAATTATAAATAATCCACATTGCTATCATTTCTCCACTCTGTGAGGAAACATTTATTGAACAAGGATATTAGAAATAAGAGCACCAAAAGGGAAAATAGTTGTCAGTTTTATAGGGAATACTTCTTTTTTAGCCACTTGGAGTTGGAATTGGCAGGAGATTTAATTTGAAGAATATTTCTTAAATGCTTACTATATACAAACCATTGGGATTTTGAAGATGACCTTGTTCTGAAGGAACTTTCATTCTACTGAAATAGGAGGGAGAGAGACTCTAGTTCTTAAATAGTACAAATAGTACAAAGGTGATATTCAAATACCTTAGCAAAGAAAAATGAATAGTAGTAGAGAGAGGGCTAACCTCAAAGCCAGAAGATCTGAGTTAATGTCCTGCCTTCGACATACTGAGTGACTTTGGGCAAATCAGTTTACCTCTCAAGGACCTAGGAAACTACTACCATAATTTGCAGAACAGATGCTAACTTGTGAAAGAATATATGAAGCTCATGTAGGGTATGCATTTTCATCCTCATCCATGTGAGATAAGGCTCACAGGAAACATGAGTAGATGAGCCTGACCTATAGAAGGTCCTCAATAACTATAAACTCTTATTGGTTGTTAAGTAATTGTGCAACAGGCTGGGCTATGTCAGAAGCTCCTAGGTTTGAGGTGTGACTTAATATGGAAATATTGACCTATTGAATGAGTTGAGTGAGATTTGTGTGTGTGTGTGTGTGTGTGTGTGTGTGTGTGAGAGAGAGAGAGAGAGAGAGAGAGAGAGAGAGAGAGAGAGAGAGAGAGAGAGAGAGAGAGAGAGAGAGAGAGAGAGAGAGAGAGAGAGAGAGAGAGAGAAAGTGTTAGTTGTATTCTAAGGTGATTTGGGAATACTGGCATCAGCAGCTAAAAAAAAAAAAATAAAAACCTCAACAGCCAGAATTAATATCTTATTATACAAAGTTATTTAAATTGTAAAGTGTATCCACTTCTTACACAATAAACCAGGCAGGAGCTGTACTTTTATCAGCTGCTCTGTGTGTAAGTGTGTAAAGATGGCCATAGTCCAGATCAGTGGCTCAGCATGCAGATTTATCTGTAAATAAGGATTTCAAGCATACGGTGAAAACTTGCTGCTGGCTACAGCCTTAGCTTATTCTCAAAGCACTGAACTTTGAAGGAAAGCTGAATTTGTAAATACCAAAGGAGCAAAAAAGGACAGTGATTCCCCAAAGTGATGTTGGGATTTATAGGCAGAGTAGTTGGCCCTTCACTAGTGTTTACTACTAGTTCAGGCCATGAAGATACTTGAACCAAATCCACTGAAGGAAGGCATAATTGGAGACATAGAAAAGAATAGTAAATTGGGTTCTGAGAACTGGGTTTACAAAAAGGAGACAAAAATATGCAAATAAATACAAAATGAATAAATACAAAACAATTATATATAAAGTAGTTTGGGAGAGAGAGTGCTCATAGTTGATGGTATCAAGAAAGGCTTTTTCCAGACAATGATGCATATCATTATTTTTTAAAACTGAATTGAGAGTTTCGTTGGTAGCATCAAATAGAAATGGAGTCCTAAAATGGTACAAAAAAGGATTCCTGCAGATGCATATTGACTTAGAAAATCACATTAATATTAATTATGTTTTATTGTATTTTTGTTTATTTTGAAAAATATTTCCCAATTACACTTCAATCTGTCTCAAGCACTCCTTAGATGTTGTTGTTTAGCCATTTCAAATGTGTCTTATTCTTTGTGATTTCATTTGGGGTTTTCTTGGCAGAGATACTGGAATGGTTTTCCATTTCTTCTCCAGTTCATTTTACAGATGAGGCAACTGAGGCAAACAAGATTAAGTGACTAGACTAGGGTAACAAAGCTTGGAAGTGTTGAGGCCAGATTTGAATTCAGGAATATGAGTCTTCCTTATTTCAAACCCAGTGCACTGCACAATATGGTGCCACCTAGCACTTGGGAGTGTTGGGGGTCTGCAATGCTGCCCATAGGACACCACTAAAGACACCTCTGACCTAAGGAAATCCCAGTGAAGAAATTCCTTCTACTAGTGCTTTAATAATTATCTGGGACCCTGAAAAGGTCAGTGACATGTTAGGCTCCTAATGCCAGGATGGGTCTGAAGCAGGGCTTGACCTTTCCTGACTCCTTCAGGTCTATCTCTCCATTATGCCATGCATGTGCTTCTAGGATTGTTGTGTATGCAATAAATAGAATCATCATCTTTGTAAGCAGAGGGAGACAAGAAGATTTTCCCTATCTAGGGTCAAAGTATTGCACCAGACAGTCTGGCAAAATTTCTCCTGACAAATATATATGATAAAGGCAGAAATGCAGCTCAGGTGCACAGAGAACAGCCACCTATGCTCAATCGTGATTCTGCTTGTCTTTATTATTCTAATTCCAAACTGAAGAAAACAACTTGCTCTGCAGTCAGAGGAGACTTGGGTAGATAAAATATCAGTGCTTTAAAATTATCTTGTCTTTTTTTTTCCTCAAAAGAGCTGAAGGAATAACTTTATGACATTGAGAGTTACTGAGAACCAGTTGGGGGAAATAATAGGATCTTATATTTAACCTAGTCCAACCCCATCATATTAGGGATGAGAAAACACAGGCTTAGAGAGGTTGTCACTTGACCAAGGTAACATAAGCCATAAGTAGCAGTCAGCATTTGAACCTCTGTCTCCCTACCAAACACTATTTTCAATTCTCCACACCACACTTCGGTAGAGGCAATGAAACTTGATATCCCTAGATCTTCTAAAGTAGGATTACTCCTCAATTGCCTTATTATTCAGGTGAGCCCTATAACCTTAGATGGCCTAAGAGCTAAGATTCTTAAAGATGGCCTTTGGCACCTTTATTTGTATAATATTTTTAAATAATGAAGAGAAATGCTAAATTTCTGTTAGAAATTAGTGAAAATCAAGATTCAGTTTTTCCTATTCAAGTTCATAAACCTCTTGAAATCTGTTCAGATTCCTTGTCCTAACCTCAGGTTAGGAACCATTTTCTTAGAATTTACTCTTCAAGAGCAAAGGATAAACTACAAAAGCAAGGGTTTGTGCATCTATAAAGGAAATTGAGATTTCTCTGGACTGTGCCATTTGGAAGGCACTGTTTTTCAATCAAGTAGTAGTTTATCTTATGACCAGGAAGCTGATGGAAATGTTTGCTGGACTAGTAAACTAGCTTGGCATATTCCTCCCTCCCTCCCCTATGTCCTCACCCTTAAAAACGAAATCAAGCACTGAGGTCTAAAAATTCACAAATGAACTAGATTAATTCTTTCTATTCTTTTTTAAAGTTTAGTGTGTGTAAGAGTGATGCAGTTATAAAGACACAAATACACATAGACACAGAAAAAGAGACAGAAAAAATAAAAAAGAGATAGATTCAGAAAGGTGGGAAAAGGAGAAAGAGAGGAAAAACAGATATTGAGAAACTGGGATATTTTATCTTTGCCTAGAAAGATGGAGAAAGAATATGAAAGGAGCAAAGATGGGAGGAGACAAAATGTGTTCCAGTAGAGAAATCTATGTGGGCCATGGGACTGTCTACAGAAATAAATTGAAGACTGAATTTGTAAAATGCAATAATTTTTTTTCACTGAGATTTTCTTGTCCTTAAATATTTTCTTTTCTTCCTCTGCGTCCAATACCTTAGTAGCCAAAACATTGGAGAAAAAATAAACATTCTGACTGTAGTTTTGAAAAAAAGGGTATCAGGGGCTTGTCAGCCAGCAACTAGGCTAGCCGTTCTGTTTTCATTTGTCTTCCCAGCTCTGCTCCCAATGTGAGGCTGCAGGCCCTCCAAGGGCCGCCTGACATTTTGCAAAATATTCAAATTTAATTCTGGCTCTTTTTCAGAAACCTCACGTCTACCCCCTTCCTTGCTTGCATCTATTCTTTAGATCTTTTTAACCCCCACCCGACCTCTCTGGGGCACAGAACAGTTCAAATATAAATCAGCGTTCTACACAAACAAAAGCCCAGTGAGATCTCAGAAAGAGACTATCTCCGGAACTTTAAAAACGCAGGTTTGCTGCAAGTGAAAACAAGCAGAGACGAGAGCAAGTAAATCTTTGTAAATCTCAGCTGGGGAGGGTTGAGCAGGGCTCATTCTTACCTATTTGCAGAGCAGTCTCCCCAATTCCCTCTTTCTCTCCTCTCATTGTTTCTCTTCGCCCTCTTATCAACATGACACTTTTGAATGAAAAAAAAGTACTTTTGAAGGTATGTATAAACCAAATTTGATTATTGCCGCGCTCATTCCCCCTCCCCCCCTTCCCGCGCGCTTCTCCTTAACGTTACTCTTACCAAAAAAGAGAGGTGTGTGTTATCCCCCTCCCCCGATAAAAACCCAGCTCCTGAGCCCGGATTTCCCAGCTTTCGGGGAAAAAAGGAATGTCCTTTGCCTAAGTCTCCAGAGGTTAGAACTAGGTGACAGAAACTGAGTCACACCTGCTTGGGAGTGGGAGGGGCGTGTGCGTCCCCAGGGATGGAGCCCAAGTGATTCTCTGCGCCTTTAAAGTTCCTTTTACACACAAAGAGAAAGAGGGAGGAGGAAAAGTTTCATCATCAGCCTCAGAGTCCTGACTTATAAAAACTTTAACCTCACTCTCACTCACTCACTCACTCAAGTAATCCAATAACTCTCACACACTTGGACAGCGTTCATTTCTGACTTAGCCGCGAAACTCCTGGCCAGGAGTTAACTTTACTATTGTCTTTCTCTCTCCTCCCCTGTCTCTACTGGGAGAGAAGAGGATTCTACGTTCTTCCCCTAATCAACAGTCTAACTGATTTTGAAGCAAAGAAAGCAGCAGCGGGAGAGAGAGGGGGGAGATCGGAGGGGGACTCGTCCGTCCATCAGCTCAGTCCGAAGATTTTTTTCCCCGTGTCCCGGAGTCTGAGGATGGAACTCTTACCTGAGCACAGCAAATCCCAGGGCAGAAACACTCTCAGAAGCTGTCATCGGACCATCTTCGGCAACATTAAGGTGAGGACGCGCTACCTTTCTAATCTTAACTCCCCAGCTGGTCCTGGGATCCGGGGACAGATACTATATGCTGAGCTTCTCCAAAAAATAAATTATCTTATGGTAAATATTTCAGCCGGCAGCTGCCGAGAGGGCTTCTCTGAGGCCAGTCACCCAAGCAGTGAAGAGATTTGATTTTTATTGTTTGCTAAAAGGTAATGGAATGATATTTGAGTGTTTCCACTTTGTGTGTGCCCTCACGTGTAATTAATTTCTTCGGAAGCAGCAACTGGAGGGAAAGCGGTGTAGTTCTGCAGTTACCGATGCTGGATTCAAATCCCATCTCTGTTTCTTGGAACCCATATGACCTCGTATCACTTTTCTTGTCCTCAGTTTCTTCAATTGCGCATTGAGGAGTTTGGACTAGAAGACTTCATTCCTCATTTATGATCCCATGAAAATGGTGTATAACAATTCATTCTGCAGGTGTCCCCAGGACATTTAGTTAGTCTTTGACTAAAATAAGATGTCACTTCTTTACTGGTACATAGGCAATTAATTGCTAATAGTAATTTCATTCTTAAAATATTTGGAAACTTCTGAGGAGTTAGTGTGGAACATTGACTTATCCTGAGACAATATGTTAATTAGATTTGCTGAACTTAGAAATTTGCTGAAATTAGATTTCTTTCTCTCCCTCCCTCCATCCCCCTTTCCTTCTTTCCCTTCTTCCCCCTTTCCTTCCCTCTCTCCCTCCTTCCCCCTTCCTTCCCTTCTCTCCCTCCTTCCCTTCTTTCTCTCCTCCCTTCCTCCTTTCCCTCCCTCTTTCCCCTCTTCCTCCCTCCTTCCCTTCCCTCCCTCCCACCTTCTCCTCCCTCCTGCTCTCCTTCCATTCCATCTCTCTTCCTTCCTTCCTTCCTTCCTTCCTTCCTTCCTTCCTTCCTTCCTTCCTTCCTTCCTTCCTTCCTTCCTTCCTTCCTTCCTTCCTTCCTTCCTTCCTTCCTTCCTTCCTTCCTTCCTTCCTTTCTTCCTTCCTTCCTTCCTGTCTCTCTCCCCCCACCCCACGCACATCTTCCTTCCTTCTTTCTTTAACAAATGTTAGCCTCCTGGGGTGAAGAAGGGAGAATAGATATATTCAGAAAGGAAAGAAAAACAAAAGCTTTTTTTTTTTAAGAAAGCAAATAGTAATATTTGAATTTACCTATGATGTTACAAAGTATTTTAAGAATGTGTTGGCAGTTTTTGTTAGTTAATGGTTATTTTCAGTTGGAAGAAAGTTAAAAATCCCTTGAAATCACTTGAGGACTTTCTCTTTTCATAGTTGTTGATACTAGGGATACAAACATTCTCATACTTCATTTGCTTATCTCTGTAATAGGGTTGTGTTCTTTCCTACTTTCCCAGCCCTCCAATAGTCAGAATATACATTATGGAGAATTTCCTTTTATCAGATTTTGATCATGTTTAGGAAACACTTTAACCCTTCCCTTACAGAATTTGGAACTCAGTCACGATAGGGAAAAAATAAAACAAAACAACTGTTCAGAAATTTGGAACTTTGGGAAGTATGTGTTGCAGGTATTTCTTTGTTCAAGATAAGGAGAGTAGGTTAATGATAAGGAAAATCCCAATCTGTGTAGGAGTGGAGGCAAAAACAGAAAAAGTATGCTTCTCTTTTCCTAGAGAAAGCAGATAAATGAGGGATGTTCCCTTTAGTAGATGCCTTATCTGGGATTGTGTAGTCACTTTTCTAAGATAATCCTTTACTTATGAATAACCATCTTCTGCCAATTTTTACCTTTCAGAGTAAAGGTGGCAAATAGGTATAGGTATTTGCAAATTCAATTTGATTTACATCAACAAGTGTTTATTAAATTCTAATAATGTGGCATTAATTGTGCCAGACCCCCATGCTACAAAGACAAAAATGAAAACAGTCCCTATCCTAAATGAGCCTGCCTTTTACTGGTGATGAAATAAATGACCATAGATAATTAAGTGCTTGTAAATAAGCATATATAGAAGTGATTGAAGAGTGACAGGAAGGAAGTGATACTAACAAGTGACACAGGAATTAAGAAAACCCTTGGTAGGAGGCTTAAACTTTAAGGGTACATAAAAGTTCCAAGAAGAGGAAGAAAGGCTTTTTCAGGAGATAAGAATAAGATACAATTATTTTTATAGTTGTGAAAAATCAAAGAACAAAAAAGGGATTCCATCCTTTAATAAGGTTAAAAATAGTGAACCAGAACTAGAATCCAGCTCATGTACCACAGGACTTTAGTTCAAAAGCTTAGTACACTCCTTAAATGGAAACCAGCTTGTCTTTCTGGATAACAAAATGAGGATGACAATTCATATTGTCCTTCATGTATAAATTAGAGAAGTTATGAGAAACACATCAAATGACACTATGAAGAACAATCAAGCTACTTTAGAAAGAAAACTGCAAAATAGCAGATTAGGAGATATATATTTTTGTAAATGGTCAGAAAAGGATCCTAAGGTCATAGAGAATCATATTCCATACTATTGAACAGAAAATTCAATAAGACTTTTGAAACAAATATGAGTGAGGGAACAGTGCATAAAAAAGATGAAAGAAAGCATGGAAAAACTCTAAGATAATCCTCCATTTCTATTCAGGACTGGTCAGACCTGTACAAGAATAGTGTGCCTCGTTTCCTGGCTTCACAATTTAAATGGGATTTGGAAAGGATTCAGAGGAGATCAGTAGAAATGCTGAGGCTTGAAAATTAGAGAGGAAAGGCTAAAGGATTTGGGATTACATATCTTGACAAAGAGAAAGTTAAAGTGTGAATTTGTAAGAGGTAAGCATATATTGTTGTTGTTGTTCAGAAGGCAGCTCTACTTTGGGTTTCTTAAGCTGAAGCAAGATAGATTTTTGGTGAGATATTGGAAAATTTCCCTGATTATAAAGGTTCTTTAACTCTGAATAAGAAATCTTTATTGTCTAGGAAGGGAGAAGATATGTAGTGTACAGAGGGCTGGACTTGGAGTCAGTGCTGGACCAAAGTTTGAATCCTGTTTCATACATTTAAGTAGTTTTGCCATCCTAGCCCCTAAGTTGTCACGAAACCTTTTTTTTTTTTTTTTTTTTTTTGTTTTGTTTTTGTTTTTAATTGGAGTCTCATTTTTCCCCAACTGTAAAGTGGGGACAATAACTGCATCTGCATCACAGAGTTATTTTAAGGCTCACTTGAATTAATTTGTGAAGATAACTTTCAAACCCTAAAGCACTTAAAACCAAAAAGTTCGGGAAACTCCTTTCCTCGAAAGTCTCCAAAAATAAATTTGTCCACATTGCTATAGCTAAAGCTTGAATGGAGGCTTGGCAATGAGCCATATAGGTCTTTCAAAGTTCTTTCATTCCAGTATTTTCTTTTCATTTTACAACTTTAATCCTCTCAATCATTTGTTAGTTATATCATAAATATAGTGAGGCAGCCAGGTGGTTACAGTATACAGAGTTAGGAAAACTCATCTTCTGGAGTTCAAATTTGGTTTCAGATATTCACTAGCTGGATGACTGTGGGCAGATCACTTAACCTGATTTGTCTCAGTTTCCTCTTTGGTAAAAATGAACTGGAGATGGAAGTGACAAACTACTTTATTATCCTTGCCAACAAAACCCTATATTGTCAGAAGTGATTGAAAGAATATTCATCATGTTTTCTTTGTGGGGCAGCTAGATGGCGCAGTGGATAGAGTAACCGGCCTAAAGTCAGGAGGACATTTTTCTGAATTCAAATCTGGTTTTGGACACTAAGCAGGTGACCCTGGAAAAGTCACTTAACCCTGTTTGCCTCAGTTTCCTCACCTGTAAAATGAGTTGCAGAAGAAAATGGCAAACTACTCCAATATCTTTGCCAAGAAAATCCCAAAAAAGTTCATGAAGATTTGGACATGATTGAAATGATTTAACAACAAATTATAATATAGAGCTAGGTCTCATATCCATGTTGAAAAACCAGAATTTAATGAGATTGTGATTCAGATATTATAGTTCATAGGATATAAATCAGAAATGGCTCCATATTTATTTCAAGGCACATATTGTGATACTTACATTTGAATAAGATGATATATAAAATGTCAATTATAGAGCAAAGAAGTCTATAAGATAGTAAATAAATCAGCAAATCTTTACTGAGCATTTGCAACATGCCCAATAGCATGTGATTTCTGGTTGTTGTGGGGTTTCAGTAATGGCTTATATTTATAGCTAGAGTTTTAGACATATTCTACAAAAGCATTATAAAACATGGTCCTTGAATTTAAAATCTAGATTAAGAGACAGAAGACTTGGGTTATAATCTTTGTTTCACTGGTCACAACCTGTTTGATTTGGACAAATCATTTTACTTCCCTCACCTGTAAAACAGAAGTAATACCTCTTATGTTTTATACCAAGGTTATTTTAAGGATCAAATGAAAGAATGCATACAAATGACTTTAAGCACTGTGGAGTAAACAATGTTATTGTTGTTGTTGTTGTTGTTGTTGTTGTTGTTGTTGTTTTGTGAGCTTTAAAAGAACACCATTTAAGGAGCATCATTCCCTCTCATAAAATCATGTAGTTAGACAAGAGCTCAGAGGGTATGTGATCCAACCTTTTCATTTTACAGATGAGGCCACTGAGGCTAGGAAGTTTAAGTAATTTGATCAAAGTCATACAGGTAGCAAACATCAATTGGGATTTGAAACTAGGTCCTTGGATTTCAGAGATCATGTTATACATAGCCAGCTATATTAAAGTAGGATATGGATGATAGTCAATGTAAAGTTTCTTTTGATTCCTAAATTCTGTGGTTTTTTTTTCCCTTTAGCACCCAGGTTTAGGGGTGAAAGAGACCATAGGGCATCTGAGGTAAGAATTTGAAAAGCTGCGTTCATGTGCATGTCCTGGAGAAGTTAGTTCTGAAGGTATACCAAGCACTGTGACCACTTAGTAGCTCCCAAAACTAAGACTCAATTGTGTTGTCCATGTCTCATGTAGGAGAACAGGACTCCATCTTGGAAAGAATCTCCCCATCCCAGTAGACCTAAAACCACCAATGGGATTAAATTTGCCTGCAGAGGCGGATGATGGGACCAATGTGATTTCTGAATTCTTATCCCTTATCCTCTGTCCTTTTAACTTTTTCTTCTCTCTCCCTGTCCCCAAAACAACCATTCTCTTGCTTCTTGCAATGTAGCTTTGGTTAAATCTGGACCAAAAAATTAAGGTCAGACTGCATAATCTCTTAGGTCTCTATCTCTAGTACCCTAGAATTCAGAGCTCAAAGTTTAAAACTGGAAAGGGTATTATTCAAAGCCACTGAATCCAAAATTTTTGTTTATAAATGAGGAAAATGAGGGAGAGGTTAAATGTCTTGTCCAGAGTCACAGAACTAAGAGGTCACTGTTTGTCCTTCATTCTCAGAGATGAGGTAACATTGGGGAGGTGCTGCCATGATTTGCAAGTGAATTGGATTGAAGTGGGGGAGGGCTATGCAAAGTCTCCTGCCTCAATTTCCCCTCAAGAACTTTCTGGGTCCACTGGCCAAATATAGATCAGGACAATTGGAGATAGTCCTGGATGCAGTGGGAGTCCTTAGCCTTTTTAAACTAAGGTCTTTAACAAATCTTAGTTTGATGGAGGCTGCACCCATTCAATGATTAAGCTTGGTAGCAATTGGTAGCAATTGAGGCAAAAAATGGCCTCTTTCATTTAGTCAAAGAAATCAAAGAAATAAATGCAGGAGGGGAAGACCTTCTGGGCTTCTGGCAGAAACAGAAGTGACTGCTATTTACATTAACACTGAGTCTATCAAGACCAAGAGATCACATAACCTAATTATTCTTCAGCCACAGAGCTAAGAAGAAGTATCTGAAGATTGACTTGGTTACATGACTTCTATGTCTACTCCATCTTCCTGTCTCACCAGTGATAAAAAAGGGGAATAATGTGAGAATACTCATGAAAATATTGCCCAAGGCCTTCAAGATTAATAAATCTATCAGTTACTTAACAATAAACAAAGTGAGCACCTCAATTAATGATCTCAGTAGAGGTCAAAATAAAGGAAAAGGTTATGTAGGACCAAAATTAAATAGTTTGTAAAGTGCCTCAAAAACCTTAAAGCACTATACATGTGTTAACTATGACACTAACATAGCATTTCCTCTTGCATGATACTCTACTTAATAATAATAGCCAGCATTTATATAGCACTTTGCAAATATTATTTGATTTAATCCTCTCAACACACTGGAAGGTTGTTGTTGATAATTATCACACTTTGCAGATTAGGAAACTGAAGTCTGTAGAGGTTATGTGACCTCTCCTCAGTTGCCTCTATGTGAAGCAACTGCCCTTCTTGACTTCAGGCTGGTGTCACTGCTACTTTTTTCTTTCCTTTCTTCTCTACACCAACTTCCCAGTTATTAAGTATTAGCCCTCCTAAATATATAATTCCTATCTTTGATATTACAATGGTCTTGCATAGATCAAAATTGTCTATAATGTTGCTATTATATAAATTGTTCTACTTCTGCTCACTTTCTCTATATCAGTCCATCAGGACCTTCCCAGTTTCTTTTGAAACTGGGCATTTTGTCATTTCTTGTGGTACAATAATAGTCCATCATATTAATATACCACAATTTGTTTAGCCATTCTCCAATGGGAGGATATCCCCTTTATTTCCAAATTCTTACTACTGGGGAAAAGAGTTTCTGTAAATATTTTTTTTCATAGGATAGAATTTTGAACCTAAAGTCAGAAAGATTCATCTTCCTGAATTCTAATCTGTCCTCAGACATTACCTAGATGTGTAACTAGGAACCTATTATAACTCACTATCCTCATCAGTAAGCTTGACAATATTTTGTCAAGAAAACTTCAAATGAAGTCCCCCAAAATCAGACATAATAAAAAATAGGCTTAGTAAAATGATATAAGTGGGACAAAGCGTATGTACAGTTTAGTAACATTGGGGTCATAATTCCAAATTATTTTCCAGAATGGCTGGCCCAATTCACATTCCTACAGACAGTGCCCTAGTATGCTTATTTAATAGGATGGCTTCTTTAACAATTGTTCATACAGATTTTTGTATTATTCTGATGATGACATTATTATAATAGCAGGGAGAGACCTCCACTTCAGTCCACTTAGCTTACCAGATTGTTGTGTGAAGATCAAATGAGATATTTTTAAAAAGTGTTTGGCTCATACTTTTCCTCTTCCTTAAGCTTTCAAAATACAAATACAAAAATACAAAATACAAATACAAAATCAAGACAGTCCTTGCCCTCAAGGAGCTTATATTATAATGGGGGAACAAAATACATAAAGGGAAACTGAATTCTAGCACAAAAGTATCAATCACATGATGTAGAGATGGTCTGGGTATGAGGCCCCATTTCCTGAAAGGTTCCCCAAAAGGGAAGAGTTAGGTAGACCAAGGGAAGAAGTTCAAAAGTTCCATTGGGAGGAAGAGAAGGGCATTGACTAGATTCTGTCTGGAGTGATAAATTGCAGAAGAAATGCAATCCAGCTGCTTCTGATTTTCCATTTTCTTTTGGCAGGATTTGGGGGTAAACATCCAGAAATCAGAGATCTCTGTAGGGGAAGGGGTTACCATCTATACTGTTTTGACTCAGAGATGATTGGAACAGAAGAATAAACCACTGCCAGGAGACTCCAACTCACCCCTAATATTATGAGTATTGGCTTTAAAAAATCTATCTGGTTTTTCTTGGGTTCTCTCTGTGGTTCATTTCTCCTTTGCCAAGGATATTAGTCACCTTGTGATTTTTGGATGATGAAGAAAGCAACTCCTTGTTCTTTAAGTTTGGATGTGTTTAACACCTAGTAGCTACTCAATGATTTGTTGGTTGAATGAATTGATGTGGGTGATGTAGACACCAGATGATGGCAGGCACCAAAAGTTGGGGTTCAGTCACATGAAGAATCCACAATGGCCATTCTCTTTGGCAAAAGGTAGATTTATTTAGGGAAGAGATTACAGACAAAGTGAAGGGATACAATAGAAATAGAGTGAAACTCACAATTTCCCAGTGGAAAGGGAGCATCTCATGAGCTTGGGCCATGTCTTTAGCTGATACTGATGAGAACTAGATAAGGGGTGCCTAAATGAAATTAGGTTTAATTGAGGTCTAGTGGCAAGTTTGAGATACAGGGAATCAAATAGAGCGCCCTTGCAACCCCTTTGGATTTGTCGCAAGGATACAGAGTTAAATGAGATCTAATAGCAGCACAACAGTCCTCTGTAAAGGAATTTACAAACCTGAAGACCTAGATTGATAAGAGAGGTTTATTATGAGGTTTGGAAGTAAGGTTAAAAAGGTAGGAAGACACCAGAGCCAGAGTGGTTCTGCTGGGCAGAAATCCTTGACATGGCAGGCGTGAGGAGGCCATGTTTGGGACCTCTGCAAAGAGTGGACTCCAGTTTGGCCCTTTTTATAATAGGGGGGCTTTGGACAATCCAAAGGGGCTCGTTGGTGGAGTCCCAGATTGACTTGGACTGGGATTCAGCCAGGGTTAGAATTTAAAGAGAATTCGATGGGTTTTTAGATGAGGATGAAACTGTTTGTGCTTGGGGTGGGGTCCCTTCCCTGAGAGTCCAAGGAGGTTTTTAGAGTTTTAGGGTTTCCTCATCAGTACTACGTGTACCAGACAGTATGCTAAGCATTAAAAAAACAAAAACAAATTTTATCTTGTTTAATCTTCACAACTCTGAAAGATAGTGTCTGTTATCTCCATTTTGTAGTTGAAGAAATTGAGACAAACAACTTTTGAGTGACTTGCCCTGTCAATGACATAGCCACTAAGTATTTGAAGTATCTGAACTCAGATCTTCCTACCTTGAAGGCCCATGCTGTCTATCCACTTTGCTACCTAGTAGTATAGGTGCCATTTAGGTAAGACATTCTGTCCTTCACCTTCCTAAAACCTTAATATGTCACGTACAAACCTATCTGCTTTCTGTTTTCTTACTCCGTTTCAATCATATCAGTTTCCAAGGCTGAAGGCATTGGGATTACTTATCTCAGAGAAGAAAAGATTGAGTATAGGAAGAAGTAGAAAAGATGGTAAACAACTATGCTCTCTCTTTATGGAAAGTACAACAAGAGAATCAGCGTGTATATGGAATCATACTTGGGATAAACTTTCAGAAAGTGAGTTATTCAAAACTCAGACTACTAAAGAAAATTATGGATTCTACTTCCCTAGGAAGAAGGTAGACTTCTATTTGTCTGAGAAAGAGGTAGTCCTATTCAAAAGCAAGAGAACATACCAAATAATCACTGAAATTGCTAGGAATTGTCTGATTCATTAATACTAGACGCTTGTATCTCTTTAGAAAAAGTTTTCCTCAGCAATAAACTGGGAAGATATTTTTACATTTAAGGGTTCTGATAAAGGCTTCATTTCTAAAATATATAGAGAAAATTAACTCAAATTTACCAGAATTCAAACTATTCTTCAATTGATAAATGGTCAAAGGATATGAACAGATCATTTTAAGATGAAGAAATTGAAACCATTTAGTCATAAAAATGCTCTAAATCATTTTTGATCAGAGAAATGCAAATTAAGGCAACACTGAGGTACCACTATACACCTCTCAGATTAGCTAAGATGACTGGAAAAGATAATGAATGTTGAAGGAGAGGTGGGAAAACTGGGACACTAATACATTGTTGGTGGAGTTGTGAACAGAGCCAACGGTTCTGGAGAGTAATTTGGAACTATGCCCAAAGGGCTATCAAACTGTGCATACCCTTTGACCCAGAAGTGTTTCTACTGGGCCTAGATCCCAAAGAGATCTTAAAGGAGGGAAAAGGACCCACATGTGCAAAAATGTTTGTGGCAACCCTTTTTGTAGAGGCAAGGAACTGGAAACTAAGTGGATGTCCATCAGTTGGAGAATAGCTGAATAAGTTATGATATATGAATGTTATGGAATATTATTGTTCTATAAAAAATGACCAACAGGATGATTTCAAAGGGCCTGGAGAGACTTGCATGAACTCATGCTAAGTGAAATAAGCAGGACCAAGAGAACATTGTATACAGCAATGGCAAGATCATATGAAGATCAATTCTATTGGACATGGCTCGTCACCAATGAGACACTTCAGGCCAGTTACAATGTTTTTGTAATGAAGAGAGCCATCTACATCCAGAGAGAGGACAGTAGGAACTGAATGTGGATGACAACATAATATTTTTATTCTTTTTGTTGTTGTTTGCTTGCATTTTCTTTCTCATTTTTTTTCCTTTTTGATCTGATTTTTCTTGTGCAGCATTTTTGTAGAAATATGTATAGAAGAATTGTACATGTTTAGAATATATTGGATTACTTTCTGTCCTAGGGAGGGGGGAGGGAGAAGGGAGCAAAAAATTAGAACAAAAAGCTTTGTAAGGGTGAATATTGAAAATTATCCATGTATATAGTTTGAAAATAAAAAGCTTTAATTTAAAAAAATAAGTGTTGTGCTAAAAAAATTGGTGACTCTGGGATTCTGAAGTATTCCCTCTTGCATCATTACCACTGGAGGCTCTCATATAGCTCAATGAAACCATGAGCTATGCCATGTAGAATTATCTAAGATGGACAGGCCATAGTGGAAAGTTCTGACAAAATGGATCCACAGGAGAAGGAAATGGCAAACCACTCCAGTATCTGCCAAGAAATCCCCATGGACAGTATTATAGTGGTTAAAGAGATGACATTGGAAGATATATCCCTTAGGTCTGAAGATGGATGTTCAATACACCATTGTGGAAAAGTGGAAGACAAATTCCAGTAGTTTTAGTCCTAATGAAGTGGCTGGACCAAAGCCAGAAAGAAACTCAGCTCTGGATATGTTTGGTTGGCAAAAGACAAAGGGCACAGCAGAGGATAGGAAGGACAGATGTTGTCATATAAACAATGGACATGAACTTAGACTTTAAGAGATAGTAGAGAATAAAAGGACCTAGTATGCTATGGTTCATGGGTTCATGAAGCGTTGAATATGACTAAATGACTGAACAATTTCTCATTCAAAACAACTGATTTAGGAGGTGACTATTAACCACAAAATTTGGGGCCTACTCAGCAAATAAGTTGTCCATCACAAAATGATCAGTTTATAGCCAAAAAGATCCCAAATAATTATGCTCAGATAGGCTCAGGTGCATTAGAAAGAACACTGTGGGGTTATTTTTGACTTTGAAGTCATTAAACTTAAGTACTCTCAGATTAGCTAATGTGACAGAAAAGGAAAATGATAAATGCTGGATGTGGAAAAATTGGGACACTAAAGCACTTTTGGTGGAGTTGTGAACTGATTCAACAGTGCTGGAGAGCAATTTGAAACTATGCCCCAAGAACTATCAAACCATGCATGTCCTTTGATCCAGCAATATCACCACTAGATTTGTATCTCAAACAGATCAAACAAAAAGGAAAAGAGCTTATATGGACAGAAATAATTATAGTAGTTCTTTTTGTAGTGGTAAAGAATTGGAAATTTAGGGGATTTCTATCAACTAGGAAATGGTTGAACAAATTGTGATATATTGTGATGCAATATTATTGTGCATAAGAAATGGTGAGCAGGATGCTTTCAAAAAACCTGGGAAGACATATGAACTGATATAAAGTGAGATGAGCAGAACTAAGAGGAGCAATATTGTGTGGTGATCAGCTAAATGAGAGCTATTCTTAGCAATGCAGTGATCCAAGACAATTCCAAAGGACTTGACAATCATGATGAAAATTGCTATCCACTTGCAGAGAAAGAATTAATGGATTCTGAATGAAGATCAAAGCATACTTTTAAAACTTTCTTAATTTTCTTGGAGTTTTTGTGTTTTTTTTTGTAACATGGAAAATATGGAAATATGCATGACTATACATGTATAATCTATGTCAAATTACTTGCTTTCTCAAGAAGTGGGGAGGTTCAGGTAAGAGGGAAAGAATTTGAAACTCAAAATTTTAAACAAATGAATGTTAAAAATCATTTTTACATGTAATTGAAAAAATTTTTTTTAAAAAGACAGACTCAAATTTAGAATTGTAATTTAACTCCTGTGAGACCTTGAGAATATTTGTAAAACTCTCTGAATCTCTGGTTTCTTGTCTGCAAAATTAGAAATAACGGACTAAGTGTTTTTTTTTTTTTCTTCTAGCTGTTAATACTCAAATCAGGTTCATTAAGTCTTAAGCTTGGATCTGTGCCTTTCAAGGAGAGATTAGTGGGAAGATTTGGTCATAGTTTCCTCTCTTCAATGAAATCTTCATTCTCTGGGTGTTATATATTCTGTTTGGGATGGATTAAGTGTATCCTAAAGGCCTAGAGGAAAAAGAATAGAGTAAATGGAACCTCTGGAGCTCTTTTAGCTAAGGATTTTGGGATAATATAAATAACTTGAATGTAAATACTGCAGATTTTCAGTTTTCCTAATTCCTTTTCTTTTCATTCTTAGATAGCATGGAATTACTTGCAAAATAGACTGGGGGCTCCTCTTTAGTATAATAACAGAGAATACTTGGAAGGAAGGATAAAAATTGGATGTTTGTTTTCATTATATAGGTAATTACCAGATGAGGAAACTCTATTAAGTCAGATTAGCACCTTTTTTTGTAATTTACAGTCTCAGAGAATTGATTAGAAAATGGAGACTTTAATTGGTTTTACCAGGGTTATTTATATCCAGAGCAGGAATCCTGCCTCTGAATTGACTAAATTTTCTTGGTTCTGGGGCCAGATCTTATACTACATTGCCTCTCAATAAGAAAAGGAAAGAGGGAGGAATAAAGGAAGAAATGAAGGGGAAAAAAGGAAGGAAGGAAGGGAGGTAAAGAGGGAGGAAAACTGGAAGAGAAGAGGAAGGAAGAAAAAAGAAAGGAAGGGAAAGATGGAGAAAGGAAGGAAAGAACTAGATATTTGGAACCTTTTTTTTTTTAAGGCCACTTTTTAAAATCCCTTGAGGGCAAAATACTGAATCTTATTTATCTTCTCTATATCTCTCTGTACTAGGGACTCAATAAATATTTAATGAGCGCTATTTAATACATTTTTTGATGTTAAATAAATGTTTATCTTGGCTTATGGGAATTCAAATAATAGATTGACCCCACTGTCTACCTTTCTCAATTATGGAACTGCCTACTTGGTAATATGAGATTGATTCTCCCCTTATTGGAAAAAAAATACTGGCTTTTTTGGTGGTGTTGAAAACACTCATGTTATTGGACTTAACCTTTGCAGTAAGATAATTTCCCTCAAACTTTGCTCTGGAAATTCTTGATGTTCTAGGTATTAGGAATAGGGAATTTCATTATTTGGAAAAAACTGTTGGGAAAACTGGAAATTAATATGGCAGAAATTAGATATGGATCCATACTTAACACCATATACCAAGATAAGATCAAAATGGGTCCATGATTTAGGCATAAAGAGTGAGATAATAAATAGATTAGAGGAACAGAGGATAATCTAACTCTCAGAACTGTGGAGGAGGAAGGAATTTATGACCAGAGGAGAACTAGAGATCATTATTGATCACAAAACAGAAGATTTTGATTACATCAAACTAAAAAGTTTCTGTACAAACAATACTAATGCAAACAAGATTAGAAGGGAAGTAACAAATTGGGAAAATATTTTTAAAAGCAAAGGTTCTGACAAAGGTCTCATTTCCAAAATATATAGAGAACTGACCCTAATTTATAAGAAACCGAACCATTCTCCAATTGATAAATGGTCAAAGGATATGAACAGACAATTCTCAGATGAAGAAATTGAAACTATATCCACTCATATGAAAGAGTGTTCCAAATCACTATTGATCAGAGAAACGCAAATTAAGACAACTCTGAGATACCACTACACACCTGTCAGATTGGCTAAGATGACAGGAACAAATAACGATGAATGTTGGAGGGGATGTGGGAAAACTGGGACACTGATGCATTGTTGGTGGAGTTGTGAAAGAATCCAACAATTCTGGAGAGCGATTTGGAACTATGCCCAAAAAGTTATCAAACTGTGCATACCCTTTGACCCAGCAGTGCTACTACTGGGCTTATATCCCAAAGAAATACTAAAGAGCGGAAAGAGACCTGTATGTGCCAAAATGTTTGTGGCAGCTCTTTTTGTTGTAGCTAGAAACTAGAAGATGAATGGATGTCCAGCAGTTGGAGAATGGTTGGGTAAATTATGGTATATGAAGGTTATGGAATATTATTGTTCTGTAAGAAATGACCAGCAGGAGGAATACAGAGAGACTTGGAGAGACTTACATCAACTGATGCTGAGTGAAATGAGCAGAACCGGAAGATCACTATACACTTCAACAACAATACTGTATGAGGATGTATTCTGATGGAAGTGGAAATCTTCAACATAAAAGAAGATCTAACTCAGTTCCAGTTGATTAATGAAGGACAGAGGTAGCTACACCCAGAGAAGAAACACTGGGAAGTGAATGTAAATTGTTAGCACTAATATCTGTCTGCCCAGGTTACATGTACCTTCGGAATCTAATGCTTATTGTGCAATAAGAAAATGGTATTTACACACATGTATTGTATCTAGGTTATATTGTAACACAAGTAAAATGTATGGGATTGCCTGTCATCGGGGGGACGGAGTAGAGGGAGGGGGGGATAATCTGGAAAAATGAATACAAGGGATAATATTATAAAAATATATAATAAAAAAAGGAATAGGGAATTTATGAGAAAATATTGATATTAGCCATTTGCCCTCTCTAATGTATTAAATTTCTTTGAAATCAAAGAAATGTGTAGACAAAAATGAAGATGGGCTGATCGCATGGCAGGATCAAGGGATTACTATTGCTGGATAGTCTGAATGGTCCTTCAGTATAATTAAGATTCTGACATAAGTTGAGGAAGCTCCCCAATAAATCAGAAATACCTAATTTTGGGCAATTTGGGGATGTAGAACATCAATGAAAGTTCCCCACGATAGGAGGGTGTGGCTACACTATGATCTGCAGTATTGAATGGAAAACTTACATCATGCAATCACAGAGCCCTTTGAATATTTAAATCTTTTCAGTATGAAAAGTAAAATTGCATCAAAACATTTAATATAGATGTCATTTCTCAAAATAGGAAATAGGTTTCATTTCCTCTTTTTTGATCTCTTAACTGTCCCTAGTTCCATTTATCCTAGGGATATTGACCACTACCAGACCCGTCCATGCCAGAATTTGTGGGTTTTATAAAGTCCTGAAATGTTCCGTGACCAACTTGTTTTTTAGAAATGTTGGACTAAGGCACTGAAATCCTCTGGTGAAATAAGTCTGGAAGGATTGTACTTAGTCACATTCAAATCTTAGGTCAGCAGTAACTTGTCAGATGAAGTGGGCACTGAGGAATTGAGATTTTATTTGTTGTGGCTGAGGAGAAGGATTAAAGGGATCAGGAAATATCTAGAGTTTAGACATTGGCCTCTGACCCTTTTAGGGCACCAGAATGGGGAAGTTAGGGAAACTAGGTTGTTTATGAATGCAAAAGTCATCTTGGAGAGGGTTGTTGTTGTGGAATTGTTTCAGTAACGTCAAACTGACTCAACATGTCCCCATTTGAGGTTTTCTTGGAAAAAATACTGGAGTGATTTGCCATTATGGCCCTAGCTCATTTTACAGAGGAGGAAACTGAGGCAAATAGGATTAAGTGAATTGGCTAGGGATCGCAGAGCTAGTAAAGATCTCGGGCCAAATTTGAACTCAGAAAGAAATGGTCCAGTGTTTTGTGCACTATGGCATCACCTAGCAGCCCCCTCATCAGATGCTTAGTAGTTTTGTGACTTTGGACAAATAATTTAACTTCTGCTGGGGCCTCAGGAAGCTTCTTAGTATTTGCCAAATTAGTCAAAGATCACTTCCTCCCTATGCTGATAAATTGCAGATTCTTCCCATATTTCCTAATTTATGTGAACTTTAAATAGTAAAATCAATTAAAGTTATCTTAACACATTAATTAAATTTCTAAAACAGATTTTAATCATTCATTATCTAATTAAATTTTATTTGAGCAAATGACATGCTTTAAGTCTTTCTATTATTTAATCTTTCTTACAAGTGGCATCTTTATACAGAGGAGGATCATTTTGAAGATTTTATTGCCAAGTTCTCACTTGAAGTGTGACTGGAGTAACAGATGGACTTACTTCCCTAAGGAATCCCCAGTCAATGGCATTTTTCAATAACTTCACTTCCTCTCTTGTCTCCTCTCCTTATCATTCTTCTTACCTCTCTCTTCCTATCCTTCCCCCTCTTCTCTTCCCCCTGCTTCTGTCACACTCAGTTTTTCCTTTTAAAGATGAATTTTTCAAACATAGTTTACGACCTTGGATAATCCCCTTTAACTGGGTGCGTCTTAGTTGTCTGTAAAATAAAATGATTATACTTGACAATCTCTTAGGTGTCTTCAAACCTTACTGTTTGGTAAGAGGTAGCCTGATGAGAAACGGCAGAAAACATGTGGCTAAGAGAGCCTGACCTCATCTGCTGCTTTCTTTCTTTTTACTTTCACCCTATTTTATTTCCTTGTTTTCTTACAAGGACTCTAAATCCGCCACTTCACTCCTGTTTTTATCTTCATGCTTACCTTAAAACTGTTGTGTCCAAAATAACTTATTAGCAGTTCTAATGGACATTTTTTTTTTTTTGGTTTTTAATTACGATGAATCTTTCCCCATTTACCCAAATTCTCTCATTCTTACCTACTTCTTCCTTATTGAAAAAGAAAAGATCAAATGCCATTATAATAAACATATGTTGTTCTTAAACAATCATTTTAATCAAACCTGACTCTTCATGACCTCATTTGGAATTTTCTTGGCAGAGATACTAAAATGGTTGGCCATTTCCGTGTCTAGTTTGTTTAACTCATGAGGAAAATAAGAAAGGGTGAAGTGACTTGCTAGAGTTCACTCAGCTACTGAGTAGCCGAGGCTGAATCTGAACTCAGATCTTCCTAACTTCAGACTCTGTCCTCTATCCATTCTTTCCACTTTATTAACTACCTGCCTAGTGTTTTCTCAGAGCCAATATATTAAACTCTTTCCTCCTTGGCTTGAGCATTTTCATTAATAGGGGATTTACTATATTTCTCTACCAGGATTAGAGAGCTAAGAAATTATTACAATATATTTGGTGACTATCCTGTACAACCAATCCTTTTTTAAAAAATGAGGTTGGGGGAAATAAAATGTAGATATATCTGTTGCATTCACAAGCAAGCCCTGTATCCTAGGGGTAATGTAATCTTTGTCAAAGAAGAACTATGTCCAGAATTTTTGTCTTCCTGAATTGGCATCTTACATCTTTACCAAGACACATTATTTTGTGTTATCACCAAGTACCCCTGACATTATGGTAACTTGTCTAGGCAGCTGGCTAGATTGGGGTAATTGAGTCCAGCATTCTATCAATGTCCAATCTCTTTGTACCCTTCCATCTTTGTTTCAGAGCATTTGGACTCTGGAGTGGAGGAGAAAGAGACATTTGGGTGAAAAGTGTAGGACCTTAGGTGTAATTTATGCTTTAGAGCACTGGCTTTTAAAAATATATATATTGTCCTGTTTAACTTTGCCTCCCTGGCAATTCCTCTGAGTTATTTTAAAAGAATAAATTCCTATATATCTGACTTTAGAATGTGAGAGTGAGAGGCAAGGAAGTTAGAATGATAGAATATTTCTGAAAACAAACTTTTAGAAATTGTAAGGGCAGGAAAAGTTGTAAAATTATTGATTCAAAGGAAGAAAGTTCTATTACTGCTATTCAAACAAGGATTTTGATTGTATTTATGTTCTTATCTATATAGAGTTAGAGCAGATCTGATCTCCTTGGTTTTTTATTAAAAAGATCCAAGATTTGATATTTGTATACTTTTTGCAATAACATCTTCCAAAGTGTTTTCAACTTTATTTTTCTTCAATTCTTAGGTTGAAAAGAAAAAAGACAAGTTATGCTCTAGTGAGAGGGAAAACTTTTGGCATGCTCCAGTTTGTCTTCACACAATAGGAGGGAAAACTAGAGAAAGCCCCAACCAGCATATTAAATGGGATTATAGGGATTTTATAGGAAAAAAAATGCTTAAGTCACATAGAATGGGCTGGCATGGATGGGTACCATAGGTAAGAATACTAATATCATTGAGGTTGTTGGAGAAGAGTGGAGAATTCCAAGTCTGTGATCTCATTGGTCATTGTGGTCCCTTCCAGTTCTAAATCTCATGATCTTCTTTGACCTCTAGGAGATGGGTAGGGAAGATAAAATATCTCAGTCATTATATGAGCTCTCAGGTTTAGTATGGCTTACCCAAAGTTATATAAATAATAATGATAATGATAGCTAACATTTATATAGAACTTAAATTGCCAGACACTGTATTAAACATTTTAATTGTTTTCTCCTTTGATCCTTACAACAATCCTGCAAGAAAAGTCATATTGTTATCATCAATTTACAGCTAAAGAAACTGAGGCAAACAGAGGTCAATTGACTTGTCCATATAGCTAGTGTCTCGGGCCAGCTTTTAACACAAGGCTTCCTGACTTCAGGATCAGCATTCTACTTCATTGTTTAGCTACCCCTGTATAAGCTAACACTTCTTTTAATGTTTGCAAAGCTTTTATACATATATTCTCTCATTTGATCCTCAAACACCCTTGGCATATAATTGCTATTATATTTATATATATATATATATATATATATATATATATATATATATATATATATATATATATATATATATATATATATATATATATATATATATCCACTGTATCACCAGTAGCAAAACTCAGATCTCAACACTTCTAATTGAGTCCCTTTGTAACAGACATCATTCCATGGATGCCCCTATCCCAATTACCATTGCCATTGTCATATTGTTTTCCTCTGCATCAGTTCCTGTAAGTCTTCCCAAACTTTTCCAAGTTCTCATGTTATTTTTATAACTCGGTAATATTCTCATTCCATTCACATCCCACAGTTTGTTTAGCCATGACTGTCACTATTTTTAAAAGCTTAATTTAGGTCTGTAATGGGAATTGTTGGCAACTGGCAGTGATGTTGTTCAGGGCTTTCTGGAACCTGGAGAGAATGGCCTGTAATGGGGTAAAGTCATTCTTCTGAGGTGCTATAAGTTTCAAGTATCTCATCTGGCATCTAGGAAAAGCTGTACCCCTGCCATAACCCCATCACTCACTTAGAAGTCCATGCTTTCTGCATTCCCTCAAATAGTTTTTACCCCCCACCCCAGACACACACACATTCCCTCCCCCCCCCCCAGGTTTATAGTTTTCATTGTGTTATGAGCAAGCATTTTATAAATAATAGTCATTATTATAGTTTTCACCTTATTAAACTAAACTTGCCAGAATCATGGGACTGGGAGGTATCTGGGGTAAATAATGAGGCTGTCCCTCCTTTTTCTCCCTCTCCTTCTTCCAGACAGGACTTTGGTTTTCTTTGGGAAGGAGAAGGGGTTTAGCTTGGGAAAGACTGAAATTAGTCTTTTAAAGATAGCTATAATCATGGCTAGTCTTTCCTCACGTTAATATACCCTTCCTGATCCTAACAAAGTCTTACTAGGATTACTGTAGTGCATTAAATTTTTTTATCATTCAGTCATTTTTAAGTTGTGTCCTATGGGGCAGAGACAGTTTTGTTTATGATCTAGCACAATGCCTGGCTAAGAATAAATTTTTTGTTGAATTGAGCTGAATTTAAAGATGATCACATCTTTCTTTGAGTCTTCTGCAAACTAAGCATCTTAGTTCCTTCAACCAATCCTCCTGTGGCATATCTTTGAGTCCCTTCACCATATTAGTGACTCCTCTCTGTTATTGTTGTTTAGTTGTTTTTCATTCATGTCCAATTCAAGACCCCATTTGGCATTTTCTTAGCAAAGATGCAGGAGTGGTTTACCATTTCCTTCTCCAGCTCATTTGACAGAAGAGGAAATTGAAACAAAAGTCTAAAGACTTGCTGAGGTTGAATTTGACCTTGGGTTTTCCTGATTCCCAATCAATTATACCACCTAGCTATTCTGGAGCAATAACCCTGCCTTAAATTTGACACCTAGAACTAGACAAAACATCCTAGCCATTTCCAGAGACAGACCTCTCTAGTACTTGAAATTCATGCTTGTACCTGAAATTCATGACAGGTTCAGATCTTGTTAACTGGAGAAATTATTTAACAAGCTTTATCTGGCCAAACCTATCTAGCAGGAATTCATTACAAAAAAAAAAAAAAAAAAAAAACCCAAAAACAAAACAACAACAACAACAAAAAAAAACAAACCCAAAAACCACATAAAGTTGCCAAGTTCAATAAACTACATTCACTGCAGAGTTCTTTATATATTTCTGTAAGAATGCAGTTGCATGTATGCATGCATGCAAAAAAGTCAGAGCAGTAGGTGTAGTGAAAAGTATTGGTGAGTGGAAATAACCCTGAATGTTGCATCCAAGTTTCTGTGTTTAATCTCCACTCTGTAACCTATTAATTAAATCAGGGTTTCTTAAACTTTTCCATTTGTGACCCCTTTTTGCCCAGGAAATTTTTATATGACCCTGGATATATAGGTATATAAAATAGGTATACAAGTCAAACATTTACTGATAATAAATCATAATTTCACGACCTTCACATTCAGTTTCAAAACCCCACATGAGGTTGTGATTCATAGTTTAAGAAGCTGGGTGTTATGTGACTTCGGGAAAATAATTTTCTCTTTCTAGGACTTTGTTCTCTTTGAACTGGAGAAGCAGGAATAGATTACCTCTAAAAGTCTGTCCAGCTTTAAATCCTATTGTTCTTTCAGAAGCAGATTATGCTTTTTTGTTGATTAAAATTTCTCAGCCAGCCTTCTGACTATGACACTATAAGTGTCCTGTGTGGTTTTTAAGAAAGAGAAAAGGGAGGGAAGGAGGTGCTTACATGATTTACCTCTTTTTAAATTATTTTTCAATAAAGAAACAACTATTTTCCTCTCTCCTGTCCCTCCAGAAAAAAAAGAAAAGAAAAAAAAATCTTTTAAATGACTTTGTATAGTCTTTTCATTTACTTATCTGAATACCTGTTGGTAGAAAGTAAGATAATTGAGAACTAGGATTATTATATTACTGTTCTTGTTTCTTTTGGAGGCCTAATGCAGTACCTGGCTCCTAACTAATGCTTAATCAGTGTTCATGGAATTGAATTAATTAACCTTAAGCCATTTATCTGATTATGAGAAAGGTCCCTGGTGGACTGGGGACAAAAATCTGTTAAATATCTTCTAGAAATTCAGATCCTAAATATCCAAATTTCAGGATGCTGGCAAGTCTGAGTCAGCAGGAAAGAGCCACATTCCTTCCTAGGTAAAGAGTTAATTGGTGAATTGAATGAAGGGTGTCTGGAAGCTCCGGAAAAAGGGTCTTGCCAGCTCAGTGAACCCCAGCTTGGAATGTATGCTTACCTCCATTCCTGCACACTTAAAAAAAAATTCTCAGGTTAAGATTAACTTCCTGATAATAGAATCTTCATTATGTAATATTACCTGTTTCCATTCAAATACCTAGACTTTTTCAGACTCTGGCCTTTGAACCTATAGCTAGGAGCTGATGACAAAGTGAATGACTTAATGTTTGTGTACCTATGACCCAAAGTTGTGTAAGAATACATCATTTACTTAGCTAATCTTCCACTGCCCTCAAGGATATCAATTTTATCCAGAAGGTTTGGATCCTGAATATACCATTTGCAAAATGAATGAGTATTTGGTGGACCAGCTTACATCCTTCTGAAAAGCAAAAGGTGAAGTCATTTAGGGAGTGGTCATCATTGGAAAACTGAAGAAAAATTAACAACTAAACTGTTTACCCAGTTACCTTTCTTTGTTTTTTTCTTTTTCTTTCTTTTTCTTTTTGTAAATTATAGCTTTTTATATACAAAATGTATGCATGGGTAATTTTTCAACACTGACCCTTGCAAAAACTTCTGTTTCATCTTTTCCCCTCCTTCCCTCCACCCCCTTCCCTAATGGCAGGTAGTCCCATATATGTTAAATATGTTAAAGTATATGTTAAATACAATATATGTATATATGTTTATACAGTTATCTTGTTGCACAAGAAAGATCCGATTTGTAAAGAAGGTAAAAATAACCTGAGAAGAAAAAGCAAAAATGCAAGCAAACAATAACAGAAAGAGTAGAAATGTTATGCTGTGGTCTACACTCATTTCCCAGTGTTATTTCTCTGGGTACAATGATCTCCTAGTTCTGCTCATTTCACTCAGTATCAGTTCATGTATGTCTCTCAAAGTCTCTCTGTATTCATCCTACTGGCCATTTCTTATAGAACACTAATATTCCATAACATTCATATACCATAATTTATTCAGCCATTCTCCAATTAATAAGTATCCATTCAATTTCTAGTTTCTAGCCACTATGAAAAGGGCTGCCATAATAATTTTTGTACATACAGATTTCTTTCCCTCCTTTAAGATTTCTTTGGGATATAAGCCCAGTAGTAACACTGCTAGATCAAAGGGTATGCAGTTTGATAACTTTTTCAGCATAGTTCCAAATTGCTCTTCAGAATGGTTGGCTCTGTTCACAACTACACCAACAATGTATCAGTGTTCCAGTTTTCCCACATCCCCTCCAACATTTGTCATTATCTCTTCTTGTCATCTTAGCCAATCTGACAGGTGTATAGTGGTATCTCAAAGTTGTCTTAATTTGCATTTCTCTGATCAATAATGATTTGGAATACCTTTTCATAGGACTAGAAATAGTTTCAATTTCTTCATCCAAAAATTGTCTGTTCATATCCTTTGACCATTTATCAGTTGGAGAATGGCTTGATTTCTTATAAATTAGAGCCAATTCTCTATAAATTTTGAAGATGAGGCCTTTATCAGAACCTTTAGCTGTAAAAATGTTTTCCCAGTTTGTTGTTTCCCTTCTAATCCTGTCTGCATTAGTTTTATTTGTACAAAAGCTTTTTAACTTAATATAATCAAAATTTTCTATTTTGTGATCAATATAACAAATAATCTAGTTCTTCTTTGGCATAAATTCCTTCCTTTTCCACAGGTCTGAGAGGTAAACTATCCTATGTTCTTCTAATTTATTTATAATCTCATTTTTTATGCCGAGATCATGAACCCATTTTTATCTTATCTTCATGTACACTGTTAAGTATGGGTCAATGCCTGCTTTCTGCCATATTAATTTCCAATTTTCCCAGCAATTTTTGTCAACTAATGAATTTTTATCCCAAAAGCTGGGATCTTTGGGTTTGTTAAACACTAGATTGCTATAGTCATTGACAAAATAGTCAACCTAACTTATTCCACTGATCAACTAGTCTATTTCTTAGCCAATACCAAATGGTTTGGGTGACTACTGCTTTTTAATATAGTTTTAGATCAGGTACAACTAGGCCACCTTCATTTAATTTTTTTTTCATTAGTTCCTTTGAAATTCTTGACCTTTTGTTCTTCCAGATGAATTTTGTTGTTATTTTTTTCTAGGTCATTAAAATAGTTTCTTGGGGGTCTGGTTGGTATAGCACTAAATAAATAGATTAGTTTGGGGAGTATTGTCATCTTTACTATATTCACTCGACCTATCCAGGAGCACTTAATATTTTTCCAATTGTTTAGATCTGACTTAATTTGTGTAAAAAGTGTTTTGTAGTTTTGCTCATATAGATCCTGACCTTCCCTTGGCAGATAAATTCCCAAATATTTTATACTATCAACAGTTATTTTAAATGGAATTTCTCTTTGTATTTCTTGCTATTGGATTTTGTTAGTGATGTATAAAAATATTGATGATTTATGTGGATTTATTTTGTATCCTACAACTTTGCTAAAGTTGTGGATTATTTCTAACAGCTTTTTTTTTCTTTCTTTCTTTTTTTTTTTTTTTCCTGAGGCTGGGGTTAAGTGACTTGCTCAGGGTCACACAGCTAGGAAGTGTTAAGTGTCTGAGACCAGATTTGAACTCGGGTCCTCCTGAATTCAAGGCTGGTACTCTATCCACTGCACCACCTAGCTGCCCCCTCTAATAGCTTTTTAGTAGAGTATCTGGGGTTCTCTAAGTATACCATCATATCATCTGCAAAGAGTGATAATTTGGTTTCCTCATTCCCTACTCTAATTCCTTTAATTTCTTTTTCATTTCTTATTGCCAATGCTAGCATTTCTAATACAATATTGAATAGTAATAGTGATAGTGGGCAACTTGTTTCACTCCTGATCTTATTGAGAATGGTTCCAGTTTATCACCATTACATATGATGCTTACTGATGATTTTAATAGATGCTACTGACTGTTTTAAGGAAAAGTTCATTTATTCCTATGCTCTTTAGTGTTTTTTTAATAGGAATGGATGTTGGATTTTATCAAATGCTTTTTCTGCATCTATTGAGATTATCATATGGTTTTTGTTAATTTGGTTATTGATATAGTCAATTATGCTAACAGTTTTCCTAATATTGAATCATCCCTGCATTCCTGGTATAAAGCTATCTGGTCGTAGTGACATGGTGATTATCCTGGAGATAATTTTCTGTAATCTTTTTTGCTAACATTTTATTTAAGATTTTTGCATTGATGTTCATTAGGGAGATTGGTCTATAATTTTCTTTCTCTATTTTTGTTCTATCTGTTTTAGGTATCAATACCATGTCTGTGTCATAAAAGAAATTTGATAGGACTTCTTCATTCTCTGTTTTTTCTAATAGTTTATATAGCATTGGAGTTAATTTTTCTTTAAATGTTTGGTAGAATTCACATGTAAATCCATCTGGTCCTGGGGATTTTTTTTAAAAGAGTTGATTAATAGCTTGTTCTACTTCTTTTTCTAAAATGGGGCTATTAACCAATTTATTTCTTCCTCTGTTAAGCTGGGCAACCTATATTTTTGAAGGTATTCATCCATTTCATTTAAGTTATCAAATTTATTGGCATAAACTTGGGCAAATTACTAAATATTGCTCTAATTTCCTTTTCATTAGTGGAAATTTCTCCCTTTTCATTTTTAAGACTTACATTTTGATTTTCCTCTTTCCTTTCTCTAATCAGATTTACCCAGAGTTTATCTATTTGATTTTTTTCATAAAATCAACTCTTAGTTTTATTTATTAATTCAATAGTTTTTTTTTTTTGTTTTTTGTTTTTTGTTTTACTTTCAACTTTATTGATCTCTCCTTTTATTTTTAGAATTTCAAGTTTAGTGGTTGGGGGATTTTAATTTGCTCTTTTTCTAGCTTTTTTAGTTGCAAGCCTAATTCATTGATTTTCTTTTTTCTCTATTTTATGCAAGTAAGCCTCTAGAGATATAAAAATTTTGCCTTATTACTGCCTTAGCTGCATCCATACATATTGGTATGATGTCTCATTATTGTCATTCTCTTGGGTGAAATTATTAATTGTGTCTATGATTTGTTGTTTCACCCATTCATTTGCTTTCCAGGTTTGGTTGTGCTTGACTTTCTCTTTTTGCTGTCCCACGTAACTATTAGAATGAAGGGAATATAAGGATTGTCTATTTCTTTTTACTGTCCAATGTCCTCTATACCCCAAGTCATTTTATGAATTTCTGGGTTGAAAACCCAAGAAAGAAGAAATTAAAAAAAAAAATAAGAGCAATATATGATTTTGACAGTCTAAGGAGAGGAAAAAGGCATCAGTGAATCTAAGAAGGCTTTAAAAATTGACTGGGGGGGTTGGTAGGTGACACCATAGAAAGTGTGGTTGAGAAATACAATTTTGAATGATGCTTCAGATATTTACGGTGTGATCTTGAACAAGTCACTTAAACTCTCTCAGCTGCATTTTTCTTTTCTACAAATTGGGGATAATAGTAGCATCTACCCTACTGGAGAATTAAATGAGGTAACATTGTAAAATACTTTGCAACTCTTGAGGTGCTATTTATTATATTATATATTTATTATGCTAGTTTTTTTTTTTTTTTTATGACTACAGACATGACTGAACAACAACAACATAAACGAGTTAGGAAGGTAAGACTGGTATCCTGCCTTTCTTGTGGATTTTTCCTTGTGTGGCTCAAATAGTATAATGAATATAACAGTTTTAGCAAACTACAGAGATTTCATTTGAGAAAAAGGGTAATTATGATATTTGTACAGGGTTTTTAGTTTGTAAAGTGCTTTTAGCCATAATTGCATTTAATCTTCACAACCCTTTAAGGAAGATAAGATAGATATACCCTCTACATTTTATAGATAAGAAAATTGAGGCAGAGAGGTCAGATGAATTATATGCCTTTGACATCATATAGTTAGTAAGTTGCCGAGGACTAGTGTTCTTATCTCTTTCCACTACACTACATTGTCTCTCATAGTCTTGTAGTTCACATCTGGAGCCCTGATGTTGTCCTATTGTCTACATAGTCAAAGGAAACTCATTAGTTGGTGTGAGATATTGTTAGGATTACTAGGTGAGAACCCGGTGTAGTGGTAGGTGGGGGCCCCCGGGTCAGCGCTCGTCGGCATGTATTAGCTCTAGAATTACCACAGTTATCCAAGTAGGAGGGAGCGAGCGACCAAAGGAACCATAACTGATTTAATGAGCCATCAGCCAATGAGCTTGCTCCTTCTATCAAGTCAACCTGAGTTCTCACCTTGTAATTGTCCAGACAACCTGAATTCTCACCTTGTCACTGTCCAGACAACCTGAGTTCTCACCTAGTAATCCTAACATCATATGACTTGTATTAAATGATTTAGCTGGCATCATAAATTAGGAATTCAGACACCTTGGTTAAGGATAAGTCTGTGAGAGGAATTTAGTTTAACTGAGTCAACAGAAGACTATCACAGAATTTCTGGGAAGGAAATCCTATGTCTATTGTGTATGATAAGAAGCAAAAATCAACATTTAGAAACAGATCAGCATTGAAACTTGGGAGACATATAGGACCAGGAGGAAAAAATAGAAGGAACAGAAATTTCAGAGCCTGAAGACAAAGTACTTTTTGTCAGTCTCAAGAAAAAGGGCAAAGGGAGAGTCAATAGGGTGGGATAGGTGAGTAGAGGAATATTTGTGCAAAAATGAGATCCATCTAGATATTTAAATTATTGTTATGCTTAATAATTATTATTAATAATAACATCATTTTGTTTATGATGATGATGACAATAACAGTGATAATGATAGCAGTTTTATGTATTGGAAGGCTCACAAAAACACTTTGCAAATATGATCTCATTTTATCCTCTTGACAATCCTAGCAGGAAGGTGCTATCATTATTCCCATTTTATTGAAAAGGAAGGGGCAGCTAGGGGGCGCAGTGGATAGAGCACTAGCCCTGAAGTCAGGAGGACCTGAGTTCAAATCTAGTCTCAGCCACTTAATACTTCCTAGCTGTGTGATCCTGGGCAAGTCACTTAACCCCAATTGCCTCAGCAAAAAAGAAAAGGAAACTGAGTTTGATGGAGATTAAATGACTGCTAGATGAAGCTACTGTACTTCATTTCAGGTCTTCTTGAGTTCAAGAACAGAAGCCTATTTACTATCCAATCTAATGGGAGAATCTTATATCTAAGATATATTTCTGTGAGCAGAAGTGGCAAAAGCTTTGTAATCAGTTCCAGATCATTTTGATGGTGGAAAATGTTCTGGAAGGACCATTAGATGTTATTTCTCATGGTATTAATAACTCAGAGATAAATAGTGAAGGTAAACAAAAGAAATCTCAGAAGTGTTCTTAATTTTCCCTGGTGTCTACTTCTGAGTTTATTTCCTGTGCTTAGATTAGACATTTTATGATGGAGAAATGAACCTTTTTAGCCAAATGACCCTTCCAGTCAATTCAGGAGATTAATATCAGGTGGCATGCATTTGCCTGACATGAGGTAAAGAGGTGGAGCCCTAAAGGGTGTGGGAACTGGGGAAGTATGTTTTTTATTGCTGTAACAACATACATTCACACAACACACACACACACACACACACACACACACACACACACACACACACACACACACACACACACACCCCTCCTACTTTCCTGGGTTGAAAAGGACAAAAATGAACATGTGACTACTTGTTACCTTAGCATTTCCACAAAACAGTATCCATTCTACAACACAGGCTGGAATATAGGGATGCTATTCACTTTTACAAGAAATAGTACCCTGAGATTTTAGTTAAATTGATAACTTCTGTCTTCTTCCTGCCAAAATGATTCTTTAATGAACACTCTCCTTCATTCCCTAACAGGGAATTTCTCTAGCCTCAAGTGAACTGCTAAGCATATCCATCTTTGTCTTTCCCTCGCTATCCTTCTTTTAAAGCAATTAATTTTATTTTTTTTAACTCAACAGACATCAATAAACATGAACATTTCCATATACAAAGAACAGAACAAGAAAATTACATGTAAAGCCAGGAATCTGTTGCCTAAATGCATTTTTAAAAATTTTCTATTTATCAATTACATTTGACAATTTAGTGTCACTGCTCTGCTTGTCTATGTCCCATTCTGAACTTCTTTTTAAAACAATTAAATATTTAATATAAAGCATATTTAATGATTTTTAAAAATATTCTCACTGCCATTCTTTCCTTTCCTTTCCTTTTTTTTTTTTTTTTGAAGAGGAGGAGGCATAAATATCATTATTTCTCCCAGTCTTTCACTTCTTTATTCTTCAATAAAAAGGCTTATCTTATAAAAATAATTATAGTCAAGCAAAACAAAACCACATACTGGGCATGTCTGAAAAATGTATGTCTCATTCTCTACTTCTACTATATCACCTCCCTGGTAAGAAGTGAGAAACAAGACTTATCATTCTTTCTATGGAGTGGTGATTGGTCATATCTTTAATCAGTGCTTTTAAGTCTTTGAAAGTTGCTTTCCTTTACTTGAAAATTGCTTTCCTTTACAAGAATGTAGTCATTGTAGAAATTGTTCACTTGGTGTGATTGACTTCATTTTGTATCAGTTCATACAAGTCCTCCCAGGTTTCTCTGAATGCATTCTTTTAGTAATTTCCATTATAGTCATTAAGTAATAATTTGTTTAGCCATTCCCAAGTGATAAGCACCCCCCTTAATTTCAGTTTTTTCTACAACAGGGTGTACTGGAATGGGTGTTCGGGAGTTTTTTTCTCTTTCTTTGGGTTCTTTGGAGATATATATGGCTGCTGGTGGTATCACTGAGTCAGATTATGTATGGAATAGTGTGACCTGTTGGATGTAGCTTCAAATGTCTTTACAGACTGTCTGAACCAAATCATAGTTCCATGTATAATGTGCCCATCTTCCTGTAGCCCCTCCAATAGCAACATCCTGTCTTTTTCACCGTTGTCACTTCACTGAAGGTACAGTGAGTCCTCAGAAGTTAATTTTTCCATTTCTTTCATTATAGAGTTTCTGGATCTATCTTTTAGATGATTCTCAATAAATTTCAATTAATCTTTTGACAAATTCTCATATCCCTCAAGGAATGGCTTTTGGTCTTATTTGTGTCATTTCCTTCCTTATATTTGTTGGCTATCAGCATCCTTCTGATGGAGCTTTTCTCCATAGTTATATTTGTGACAGATGCCTATTATATATTTTCCTCTTTTTTTCTTATGATATGATCTTTTATAATTAAATTGAGTATTCATTAGGAATTTTTATTGTTGTCAAAAGGTTATTTAATACGCACTTACTATGGGCCTGGCTAAGTAAGCACTTTAAATAGAAAGAAAGAAAGAAAAAAAAGTCCCTGTTCCCAAGAAGTTCACATCCTAGCAAGGAGGAGGGGGGAATAACATATAAACAACTCTGTAGATGCAAACTATAATCAAATTATATTGGAGGTAATCTCAAAGGGAAAGCACAAGGATTAGTGAATGGAGTAGAAGGGGAACTGGGAAAGTGGGATTTTAGCAGAGACTTGAAGGAAATGAAAATCATCAAGGTGGAGATTGAGGGGATTGGAAGCAAATGATCCTGAAAAATTGGAAAAAAAATTTATGTTACTATATTGGCTTGACTGCATTGATTGTACTTTCATCTCAAATCTGATATTTTGTAATGCTAGAGAAGCTGAGACAAAATAAAGATTAGAGAGTTATAATAATTTAACTTATTGGAGAATTTAATTAATTGACTGGATTGGACTCTCATCTCCAAGTATCCAGTACTGAATGTGGGATTCAAAGATTCTTTATTGGGTTTTGATGATTAACAAGAACAGTGACAGAATGGGGAAAGGCACCTGATCTGATAAGTTGGGATGGGAAGAGGCACCTGACATTCTGATGATGTCTAAGATAGAAGAACTTTATCCTTATCAAACATTCTGATGATTAAGAGAAAAGGGTGGTGTTGTAGTCCTGGGATTGAGGCAGAATAAATGAGATAGGAAAATTCAAGGAAACTATGGCATAACAATTTAAAAATTTAAATAGATACATGCAATAAAATGAAGAAAAAAAACAATATTGAGCAAAAAACCATTACATTTGATTAAAAGGAAATAAAAATATTTTCATAATAATTTTTTTAAAATGTTAACTCTTTAATTTTCAGTGTCTTTTTTCTGTTTATGTGTAGATTTTTAAAAATATCAAATTGATTTCATTTCTGTGGTATGGTTTATATTCAGATGAATAAAATCTCTTTGGAGTCAAAGATAGCTTTCTATAATATAGTCTCACATTTCCACAATTAGTCTCATATTAATTTTTCAATCCTCTAAGGCTAATTTGACTAGAACATAAAAGTTTCTGAAAAAGAGTAATGAAAATAATCCAGGAAAAGTATGTGGAGTCATATTGTGAAAGGCTTCAAAAGCCAAAACAGAGAAGTTCATATTTTATTCCAGAGGCAATGTAGTGCTAATAGGATTTCTTGAGCAGGGAAATGACATGATCATACCTGGGCTTTAAGAATTTCTTTTTGGCAGCTGGGTGAAAAGAAGAATTAGAGAAGAAAGAATGGAGGTAAAGAAGTCAATTCAGAGGCTACAGCATTATTCCAGATGAATGGTGGTAAAGGTCTGAATTACAGTGGTGACTATGTTAGTGGAGACAAAGGGCCCAGGTTGTCAGATATACAGTAAAGACATGAGAGAAATGATTATTAAATGAGAAATGATTATTAAATAACCAACCATTGGGAAGACATAAGTTTTTTCCCCTCTTATCTTTTCCTTCTCTATATTCAGCATCTAAATAATATGTTAATGAGATTGAAGTAACTTTCTCTTCAATCTTGTTCAGACCCCATTCAAGTGGGGAAGTCCATTGTATTCTACTCAGGCTTGTGTGGGTGATGGTGGTAGTGATATACTTTGTCTAGAATTTTAGATTTATATAGGTTGGTAGTGATTGTGGAATAAGAGTGATCCAAGTCATATCTGATCCCTCATTAGAAAAAGTCCATCTCTCACTATAATGTTCATTCTCACCAGTTATTAATCAATCAGAGTTGATTGCCACTCTCAGGATCATCCACTTTTACAAGGGCATGCAAGCTTTGAATGGATTCTATGGGAATGTCACTGATCCCTTTTATTAATTGTCCATTAGCATAATAAATAAAATTATTAATCATCCCAAAACTATGTCTCTCAAACTTTTTCTATGTCATAGGCAGAATGCAAAACGTCTGGCAAGTGACTGAATATGAAAGATATAAGATGGAGGATGACTCTGAGGTTGTGAACCTGGCCATAAGAACGGTAGTATTGTCAAAGAAAAAGGGAGTTTAGGAAGAGGAAAATTTTGAAGAAAGACAATGAATTCTATTTTGGACACATTAGATTCAAGATGCTCATGGGACAAGCACTTTAATATGTTCAGTAGATTATTAGTGGAGTAATGGAGCTCAGGAGAGAGAATAAGAATGGACATAAAAATACAGGAATTTTCTCCATGCCTCTTGTACACCTTAGGTGCTTGATAAATCTATAAATGAATGAAAGGAGATTTATGGCATTACCTCTGGGGACCTTCAAGGTCCCTCCAAACATTTCATTAAGTTCTATGTTGCATTTTGTGGCATGGAATCTGGAAATAAGTTTAATTTGCAATTAACAAATGATATGAGGGCTCATTTTTTTGTTATGTTTGTTATAACTTTGTTACAAATTAGTCATTAAAGTAGTGATTTTGTAGATAGTTCCATTTTATATAGCCAATAATATCTCTGATCTTTTTTCCTCCTGTTTCATTTAATATTTAGTCCCTTTTGTAAGTTTTGGTTTGCCTGCATTATATGGTAGGGAACTTTAAGTGATGAGGTTGTACTTTCCTTCTTCCTTTCCCAATTTTTATATAGTTTAAATTCATAAATACATACTATACAACATGCTCTGCTTTAACATTATTTCGTTCATACCTTTATTAATATAGTTCACATTCTTGCCATATTTTATCATTGCTAGGCACTTGACACATGGATACCTAAGGCAAAAATATTTGGCATTAAATCCTAGTAAATTATTATTTTTATCCTATAAAATAAACCACGTGATAAAGAATTACAATCAATTAATTTCTAACTCTAAGTATAAACAAAATAATACATGAATTAAAACCAGATTAGAAATTTAAACTATCTAGGCTTAGTCTATTTACAAATAAAGTCTTCTTATTTTCTTCAGATAGTTTTAACTTTTTGTCTCTCTGAATTTGTCAAACATCAATATACACTAATATTTCCATATTTAAAGAACAGAGAAAGAAGATTGTATGTAAAACTATGAAACTTTGTGAATAGTTTGTTTTCTAAAAGTATATAATAAATTTAATGCTCCTATTTTCATCTCCTGAACCTCCTTCTGCTGTCTTGCTGTGAATTTAAAAAAAAAAAAACAAAAAAAAAAACTTAAAAGAAATTGTTTCATTGATGCTCTTTCCCTTTTTTTTTGAGGTATGATTATCATTAGCCTTATCATCTCCTTCCTTCAAATTCTTGCCTTTGTAAGAAATAAGCATTGTAATATAAAACAAATCTAAACATTGAACCAGAGGTAGTAGATAGTGCAATGGATAGAGCACTGGACTGGGAAATCAGGAAGACTCATCTTCCTTAGTTCAAATATGATTTGAGACATTTAAGTAACTGTGTGACCTTGAACAAATCACTCAACCTAGTTTGCCTCCATTCCTTATCTGCAGAATATGCTGAAAATTGAATGGCAAATTCCTACAATAGCTTTGCAAAGAAAATTCCAAATGGGATCACAAAATGTTGAACACAATTAAAAACAACTGAGAACATTGACTATATGTAGAGTGGTTGATGGAAGAAGTGGCAAAATTTATTGATCTGAGGAAATAAAATTTGCCATGATGTCAGGGTATTAGGATAAGTCCAGAAGAGATCAGTGAGTTACTTTGTAGCTTCTGTTATTTATAAATGAGATGGAAATGATTCACTTAATGCTGATGAAAATTGTCTCAGGACTATGTAAAAGTATTTCATCTACATCAGCAGCCACAGACCTGGGATTTTGTAGTTGTGGGGATTTCTTCCACCACCACTCTATAACATTAGTTTTAGATAATTATAGGAATTATCTATAAAGTGACAATCACTTTACAAATGTTAGCTCACTTCAGGACAATCCCAAGAGGCAGATGCTACTATTACTTCCATTTTACAGTTGAAGAAATTGAGACAACACAAGTTTAAATGACTTGAAAGGTTATATAGGTAAGTAAGTGTTTCCTTATGAGATGTTCAGAGGTGTTCCACCTTCACCCAACTTTCACCAGAAACTCCAAAAAGCTGTAGCAATGCTGAGCCACATCTTGGTAAAACCATCTCTGCAGAGAGCCTAAACCAGGCTGAGGGTAACTAACAAGCTTTAAACCCATTGATGAATTAGGAAGGTGACTTTCTCAAGTATGAGTAGAAGATCCAATTCACACATAAGTCAAGACATAACCTGTGATGTCTTTGGTCCCCTTCAAAATGAAGGACAAACGACAGCTAGTTATGTGCCTGAGGCTGGATTTGAACTGTAGTTTCTCTGACTTGAGATCCAACATCCTACTCACTGCATTACCAGCCAACTCAGTGTCTTAGAAAGGCTTGAGGCTTTGAGTACTTGAGTGACTAGCCCTTTGCTTTGGAAGTGTCAGAAGCAGAGGCCACATCTGAACCCAGGTCTCCTTGCCTCCAAAGTCTAGCACTAGTTGAGCTGAAAGCTAAGGAGAACAACTTCCCACTGCTTGAGTTCTATAAATAGGTAATTTTGTATGATCCACAAATGATGTTATAAATATCCAAATGACCCTTGGCAGAAAAAGATTCCCCATCCCTGATCTGGTAAGAAGGAGGGAAGAGACTTGGCCAAAGTCATAGAGATAGTTAATTATCTAGATGGGATGAAAGACCTCTAGTGCATTTTATGTAAATGTATATTGGTAAATGCTAATTTATAACAATTGAGACATTAACTGGAACATTCATGGTATGATTGCTGACAAGTTTGAACTCAAGGCTTCTGGGAAGAGTACTGTATAAGAAAATGGGAGAAGAATAGAAGAGGGGCTGGAAGCCAGAGGAGGAAGCTAGAGCAGTGATAAGTGAGTGGGTCAGGCAGGCCAGAAAAGTGTAGGGATTTATATTCAATCTGAAGTTTGCAGATTAGGGACCTGAATTGGAGCTGGGATGGAATTTGGAGACTCAGAAAGGAGGAAAATTATTTCCTTGGTGACCAAGATGAACTAGAGGTTCAGGGGTTGAGTGAGACTAGCAAAGTAGGGACAGAAGGTATATTTCCTGGAAGACAAAGCAGAGGGAATTTACTCCAGAAAGAGTTTAGGTGATTTAGGTGGCTAGAAAGAACAATTTAGAATTAAATAAGTCTAATAAACTCTTTTCAGCTGGAAGAGATCTTAATTATCATCTCTTCTTTCTTATAGACTGGGGAAATGGAGGCCCACAAAGAAGAGGTTAGTTGCCTAGTGTTCAACAGTGCTTTTGAATAGTCGTATGTCAAGAGCCAGACCTTAGAGATGATCAAATCCAATGCTTTCTTATTTTGTCCCCAAATCTATCAAGGTCCAGAGAGTTGTGGCTATTTGTTTCAAGTCACATAGAGAATTTGGATCAAACTTAGTCTAGAACTTTGTTCTGTTGAAATACATTTTAAGAGTTAAATTTTAAAGGTTTGTCTAAACTCAATGAGTCTAAATTCTGAAGGCAAATATTTATTGAAGTGACTGTCCACTTATTAAAATGTAAATAAATTGGTTTTGGAGTTGTTGTGGGCCAGATCTTGAAACAAGGTGCAAAGTCACTGGTATTGATAAAGACAATGCTTATGTACTTAGTTCACACCTTTAGAGTTCATACCTTTAAGAGAGCATATATAAGAAGAAGCCCACAAGCCCATTCTCTGGAAGGCAGAGTCAGATTCATTCCAACTTCCACCTTTGTGTTGCCTGGGGACTTTGGGAGATTCAGAGCCAGGATTCCATTGAGGAGACTCACCAGTCAAGGAGATTCACAAGTTTGGCAGAAAGAAGACAGAGAAGTGGTGGTAAGAGATCACTGAAACCAAGATCCGGAAGGCCTCCAGAAAACTAGCCCAGCCCCAAGTGAAGGATATGAGATTTGGAAAGAGACAGTAAAGGATTTGGACTTTAACTCCTGGCTGCATTTTGGGGTGATTACACTGAACTGAAAGGAAGGCTGCTCCCAGAAGCTCCCCAAGAAATCTGCTCCCAGAGAACATTATATTTTAGAGAAGAACATTACATGGAGTCAAAAAATAATCTGAGTTTGAACAGTAGGCACTTACTGGAATGATGGAGTAAATTACTTAATTTTTCTGAGTGTTTTGTAACATCATTTTGATGTGGGTTAAGATTCCTTTCTAATTCCCAACCCTCATGAATTCCAATGGGAGATATCTAGACTCTTCCAGCCCCCACCAGATCTGAGCTAACTTGGGCTGTCCCAGCCCCCATTCTATTGATCTGCTAAGGCCCCCACCCCAAGCACAAACAGTTCCTTATCTAAAAACCCATTGGAGTCTATTCATATTCTAACCCTGGCTGAAACCCAGTCAGGAGCCAGCCTGGGACTCCACCCATGAGCCCCCTTGAGATTAAAAGGGGAACCCTGGAGTCCACTCTTTGCAGAAGTCCCAAAAATGGCATCCTTGTGTTGGTCATGTCAGGGGTTTCTGTTCTCCGGTGCTAGTCCTGGCCCTAGGGTCTTTCTACCTTCTAACCTTACTTCCAAACCCCATAATAAACCTCTTTTATCAATCTAGTTTTCAGGTCTGTAAATTCCTTTACAGGGGACTCTTGCACCACTACTAGATCTAATTTAACTCTGTATCCTTGTGCCGAATGCAAAGGGGTTTCAGGAGAGCTCTATTTGACTTCCTGTACCCTGAACCTGCCACTAGACCTCAATTAAACCTAATTTCATTTAGATACTCCTTACCTAATTCTCATCAATTTCAATTCCAAAAGTTCACCTGTGAAATAAGGAAATTATTATTTATGGTTTCTATCTCCCAAAGTGGTCACAAGAAAAGTGCTTTGCAAATCTCAAGTGTCATTTAAATCTAAGTGTGTACATTGAGATTCCTTATCTTGGGAGTTTCATTCATATTTTTCATTCTACAAGTTTTGCGTTCCACAAGACTGTCCTGAATGTGGTATTGCTAATGGTTCACAAATGCCTGCTTAATTACTTCTTTATATCTACTTCTGGGAAATCTTTTTTTTTTTTTTCCCTCCAAAGGCCAAATTCAATTCAACATACATTTATTAATTGCCAATTATGGACTTAGATGACTCTAGATTACAGAGTGGGGCTGATTACTTTGCCCAGCTCAGCTGCACTAAGATCCAATTCATTTGCAAGTCAAGACATCAGCTTCCTAATCTTATTGGTCCTTTTCAAGAAGGAAAGATGAACAATAATCTATGGGTTAGGTACTATGCTGAGCACTGAGATTACAAAGAAATATGAAATAGTCTCTGCTCTCAAGGAGCTTCTATTCTATCAAGGGAAACAATGTATGTAAAGATAAGAAAATATAAAATGTGTTCAAAGTTTCCACAAAGTAATTAAAAGGAGCAACCGGAGATACTTGGATAGATTGCTTATATCTGGTAGGAGGAGGCAAGAGGTTAGAAACCTATACGGTGGAGGGGAGCACAGAGTGCATTCTAGATATGAAGGATGGGGGAAGATGGAATATTGGTCATAAGAAGGACAAACAAGCTAGTTTGATTATAATCTAAAGTATGTAAAAGAGAGATTGATATGCAATAAGCCTGGAGGGATAGATTGTAGCTAGATTATGAAGTATTTTAAAAGCAATATAGAGAAGTTTATATTTTGTCCTCAAGGCAATAGATTACAACTTGAACAGAGATGAGACATAGACATGTGTTTTAACCATATGCATTTATTATCTGGGTGGAGGATAGGTTTGAAAATGTTAACAATTGGAGTTATCTAATAGTTCAGATACCACTTCCTCCATGAAGCCCTTCTTGTGCTTGAGGTAAAAATAATTTCCTTGACTCAGACTTTCTTAAAGTATCTTGTTAGAGATTCTCATTACACTAATCCTACTTTATAGCAGTTATCTGTATGCTCATCTCACATCTTCTTTCATATTATAATAACAATATGATATGATATAGATATACTATAATAGTATCAGTTATTCATGTGCATTTTTCACGATCTGTTATAATTATATGTAGATATATAATAATATAGTAATAACACCACAGTTGTCTATACACATTCTCCATATCCCCTGTTGTATTGTAGTAATAACAATAATGATATAATATACAATATAGCAATAATAATATTGCAGTTATCTGTGGGCATTTCCCATATCCCATGTTATATTGTAATAATTAGATAATGATAAATGATGATCATGTTACATGATATTCATATAGCTTTTCAAGGTTTACAAAATTCTAAATATATTCATTAATTTGGTTCTTAGAATTATCCAATGTGGTAGTCATTATAGATATTCTTGTGTCTATATTATAGACAAAAGAACGGAGGCTCATGCTGCCTTCTGCAGGTGATGTCTTTGGTGTCTCTGCTTCATTCCCGGCTACTAAAGCCTATTCCACTTAGTTTACCTTCCATCTACTCTTTACATATGTTATATGTCTATGTATTTATGTGGCATCTCCCATTAGAATGTGAGCTTCTTGAGGATACAACTGGCTTTACTTTTTCTTTGTAGGATTAGTGCTTCTCACAATACCTGGTAGATATTAAATATATACTTAATCAATGTTTGTAGCCTGATTGATTGACCACAATCACATAGTATATATTGAGGGCAGAATTTGAACCCAGCTCTCACCTGTGTGTCATATTCCATTCATTTTAATTACTGTGGTCTATTTCCATATTATTTCTTTATATACAAGTGTTCTTAACTTTGTGGAATGAACCCATTGACAATCTGATGAAGCCTAGAAACTGCTTCTCAGAATATATATATGTATGTATGTGTGTGTGTGTGTGTGTGTGTATATATATATATATATATATATATATATATATATATATATATTTTTTTTTTTTTTTTTTTTTTTTTTTTGGCTGAGGCTGGGGTTAAGTGACTTGCCCAGGGTCACACAGCTAGGAAGTGTTTAGTGTCTGAGATCAAATTTGAACTTGGGTCCTCCTGATTGGTACTTGATCTACTATGCCACTTCAGAATAATGTTTTTAAATGAATAAAATTTTTATTGTTTGTCCTTTGTTCTTGAAGAGGACCAAGACATTAGGGAGATGAGGACATCAAGTGAGTTTGATGAGAAGGTTTAGGTTTAACTGAGGTCTAGTGGCAGGCTTGGGGTATAGGGAGTCAAATAGAGCTCCTCTGCAACCCCTTTGGATTTGGCGCAAAGATACAGAGTTAAATGAGGTCTCGTAGTGGCACATGAGTCCCCTGTAAAGGAATTTACAGACCCGAAAACCTAGATTGATAAAAGAGGTTTATTATGGGGTTTGGAAGTAAAGTTTAGTTAGTAAAGTTGAGGGTAGAGATAAAGCGCACCGGAACCCACAGTTCCAGTGGGCAGAAATCCTTGACATGGCAGGCGTGAGGATGCCATGTTTGGGATCTCTGCAAAGAGTAGACTCCAGTTTGGCTCTTTTTATAATAGGGGGCTTTGGGACAATCTGGAGGGACTCATGGGTGGAGTCCCAGGTTGGCTTCAGGCTTGAGTTTCAGCCAGGGTTAGAATTTGAATAGAATTCAATGGGTTTTTAGATAAGGATGAAGCTGTTTGTGCTTGGGGTGGAGTCCCTTCCCTGAGGCAGAGTCCCAGGAGGTTTTAAGAGTTTTGGGGGTTTCCTCATCAAGTTGGATTAAAGTGAGGGAGGGCTGTGCAAGGTCACCTCCCTCAATTTCCCCTCCAGAGCCATTGGATCTGTGATCAGCTATCAGATATAGATCAGGAAGACTGGAAGGGGGACTTTAGCCTTTTTAAGCTAAGGTCTTCAACAGGTCTCAGTTTGATTGAGGTCACACTCATTCTGTGAATAAAATACTTAGTATTACTTAAAAACCTAATTATATTGAAATACAGTTAAAATATGGTTTTAAAAAAAATTCAAAGATCCCTGACTTATATGCTTTTTTTTTTTTTTTTTTTGAGGATGAGGACTGGGCCTTTTAAAAAACCATCTCCATCTCCTTTTCTTTTTCTTCTCTTCCTTTTTTAGCACAAGACTTTCCATATAGCAGAAACTTAATAAATACCTTATTTCCTTAACTGAATTAAATCAAGTTAGCTGAATTGAAGCCAAAGAAAAATGGAAGTGACTGAAAGCCAAAGCAGGGAACCACTTGTTGGAGAGACATATGAGCCAAGTCAACAAATGTTTATGGGAAATCTCTTCTGTATAAAGTTATGTGCTGGTGGGTGGGGTATGGGGAAGGGATCTGGGAATTCAAACATTGTAAATGGTGTAGGAGGAAATGCAAAGTCAGCTAGACATTAATGTCCCAAAGGTGTAGAAAATTGGGGGGAGGAGGGAGAAGGAAGAAAGGATTAGAGGCTGTCACATGCCCGTGAAAAGCTGGTTAGCTTCCAAGTCAAAATTAAGATGAGTTTAAAGAGAGATAGGGAAGCAACCACATAAAGATTTGAGGGAAGGGTGCTCTATCAACCCTTTACTTTTGAAAGCACTGTGTGACCCACTGAACCTCCTCCCCCAGAGGATGCTTCAGGAACCAAACAAGGGCACCTAGTTAGGCCAAAATATGCTTGTTGAATGCCCACTTCAGAGTTAATTCACAGAAGATATGGATTAAGTGCTAAAAAGCCCCTGTCATTAATGTATGGCATAATGGAAAGAATAAAGGGCCATGAATCAAGTAGCCAACCTGCTAATCTGGTCCCAGCATTGCTAGGTGACCTTAAATAATCTGTTAATATTACCTTCAGATCACTAGTAATAGTGTTTATTTTGACTGGGTAAAGCCCAGGAGTCATAGAGATCTGCATTCAAGTCTGGCTCTGATGTATATTAGCTATGTGTCCATGCAAATATTGCTTAATCTTTTAGTGACCCTGGACAGCTCTCTAAATCTAGAAGGTATAAGCATCTGTGGCTGTAGATTCAGAGACTCTTCTCCCACCACGAACTTTCATGCCCCCCCCAAAAAAAAAACTTCACAGTACTTCTGTAAGAGATAGAAACACAGGAGGGCCTGAGTTCAGACTTTGATGCCCACTAATTGTATGATTTGCAAATTGCAAAATTAGCAATTAATTAATTGCAAAGTGATTAATCTTTGAGCCTTCATTAACTCACTTGCATAATAGCACTGATAAGACCCATCTAACAAGTCTGTCAAAATCACATAAGATAATATTTATGAAGTGCTTTGTAAATCTAGAAGTGCTATGTAAATAATTATTACTCTGAATTTCAACAATTTAGAGTATCTGGCATCCATGGTTTGCTTAGTAGTGGAGGGAAAAAACCAGGCAGGTTTCCTGTAAGAAACACATCAAGCCAATGACAGCGCCCAACATAGAGTTTTGCATTTAATTAATTTATTTATTAATGAGAGAGAGACAAATGATGAGATGGGGAACCTGAAAGATTATCTTGTCTAAACTGTGAAACTGAGGCAATTAATAATTTTTACCAAGCACCTTGATTTGCTCAAGCTCTTCTACTGTTCAGAAGAAGCCAGACTGACCTGAGCTAAGTATAAGATAAACTAAGTGTGCCCTCAATGGGCACATCAAAAATTCCTTACAGTATTCACTTACTAAATTCAGAACTCCCCCTGTTAGAACTAACTCAAACTGGAGCATATTTAATTCCAACCCACTGACCAAACCTGATATGGCCATGATATTCCTTCTGAAAAACAACTTAGCCAAGGAATAACCTGTTAAGACCATTATATGATTACCTCCAACAATTCAGTTGTGATTTTTGTCTTTATAACACCTGCTGCCTTTGCTTATCATGAGCCCAGTACTAACTGTGCTTCCATGTATACATATGTACATGTCTGCCTTATTACAAGGAATAAACCTACAGATACAAACTAACTCTACCTTTCTTAGACTGATCTCTAGAAAATATTGACAAAACCTACCACTTTACAGTGACTCTGTGATATAAGGCATTTGCAGCCAATTGGAGACAGCCCTGGGGTTAGAACCCTAAACCTTCTAGACTTTGACATGATTTCCTCCACTCCTCTAATATTGAGTCTAATCTTATTTCACTGCAGACATAAACAAGGAAGGAGGGAAGGAGGGAAAGAAAGAAAGAAGGAAGGGAAGGAAGAAGGGAGGGCAAAAAGGAGAGAGGGAGAGAGGAAAGGAAGAAGAGAAGAAAGGGAGGAAGAAAGAGAGGGAGGAAGGAAGGAAAGGAGGAAAAGAAGAAAAGGAGGAAAGAAAGGAAGACAAGAAAGAAGGAAGGAAGGGAGGGAAGAAGAGAGGGACGGAGGAAGAAAGGAAGAGGGGGAAAGAGGGGAAAAAGGAAAAGAGGAAAGAAGGGAAGGGAAAGAGGGAAGGACAAAAGGGAAAAAAGAAAAAAGAAAAGAAGGAAGGAAGAAGGGAGGGAAAGAAGAAAAGAAGGAAAGGAAGAAGGAAGGGAAGGAAAAGAAGGAGGAAGGGAGGGAGGGAGGAAGGAAGCATGCTGGGTGGGATTACTAGTTGATACAATAGAGTGCTAGGCCTGAAGTCAGGAAGTCCTGAATTCACATCTGACCCCAGATACTGACTAGCTGTGTGACCCTGGTCAAATCACTTAATCCTTTTTACCTCAATTTCCCCATCTTAAAATAAACTGGAGAAGGACATGGAACTCTAATATCTCTGCAAAGAAAATACCAAATAAAGTCACAAAAAAATTAGACATGACTGAACAACACCACCATCTGCCAGGCACTGCACTAAGTACATTGCAAATATTATCTCATTTGATCCTCACAACAATCCTGGGACATGAGTACTAGTCTTTTCTCCATCTTACATTTGAGGTAATTGAGGTAGATAAATTAATACAGCAAGTAACTGAGGTTGGATTGAACTTCAAGCAGGACTGCTCTATATACACTGTTCCATTTAGCTACCTTTATAGACAGAAAGTAAGTGGCCATTGAAGTTAACATTTTTCTGGAGACAATAAAAACTGAGTATTTTTATTTCTTTGCTTGTAAATATGTTATCCTGTGGACACTAAAGGTCTGCAAGAGTTGGCAGGCAGAATTCAGTGTGAAAGCTTTCCCTTGGGCTGGTTTCTCTATTTTAGAGTCAAGTGTGGCTTGGAAGAAAGTCAACTGTCTTGTGTAAACAGCCCATGGTTATGAATGCCCAGCCTCTCTGAAGGGAAATGTCAAGGTGATTAAGAGAGGATTATGGAAAGTATCTCTCTGTGTAGCCGTGCATGTTTCTGCATGTGAGAATGTCTGTGGCTTGGGGGAGACCCTGTTCTGGCATCTGATTTTTTAAAAAAAATTTTCCCCAGGTTATCATTGTGCCTCAGTGTTTTTTGTTTGTTGTGACCTCAACAAAAACTTTGAAAGTAGGAAAAAGGTTAGGAAGCAACTAAGTGAATTGAGAAAATTATCCAGATTCAATCTGATCAAAATGGACCAAATTTTTTCTGTCATTGGCCACGCTACTCCTTTGCCTGGGATTCCCTACTCTTCATTCCCCTAATCATCTAATCACCTTCACCATAATCATCTCCTCCCACTCTTCCTCCTCCTCCTCCTCCTTCTATCTAAGGCTTCTTCAGTGACTGACTCAAATGCCATCTCCACAATCAGTCAATCAATCAACAAATATTTGTCATGCATCTACCACTGTACTAGGTGCTAGAAAAATACAAATCACAAAAATTAAATGGTACTTGACTTCATGGAACTTACATTCTATCTGGAGAGGGAGCATATAAAAATAAATACAGAATATAGACATGTAGAATATAGACACCTTTCAGGAGATCAGGAAAGGTTTTCTATAATCAAAGATGGTGTCTGAGCTGAATTTAGAAGAAAAGGAGAGATGAATATATATTCTAATAATGAGGGACAGCTATATAAAGGCAAAAAGTTGTGTCTCCAGTATCAAAGTTCTGTTCAGTGACACACAGTTAATCAGTGACTGAGCTTATATTCAGGTCATTTCCCTCATTAGCTTGTAAATTTCTTTCTTTCTCTCTCTCTCTCTCTCTCTCTCTCTCTCTCTCTCTCTCTCTCTCTCTCTCTCTCTCTCCTGAGGTAATTGGGGTTAAGTGACTTGCCCAGAGTCACACCGCCAGAAAGTGTTAAGTGTCTGAGACCAGATTTGAACTCAAGTTCTCTTGATTTCAGGGCTGGTACTCAATCCATTGTGCCATCTAGCTGCCCCAAAATTTCTTTCTTTTTTTTTTTTTTTTAAATTAAAGCTTTTTATTTTCAAAACATAGCATGGATAACTTTTCAGCATTAACCTTTGCAAAATTTTGTGTTCCAATTTCCCCCCTCTCCCCCCACCCCCTCTCCTAGATGGCAAGTAATCCAATATATGTTAAACATGGTAAAATATATGTTAAATCCAATATATGTATATATATGTACATATATATATATATATATATACACAATTATCTTGCTGCACAAGAAAAATCAAATCAAAAAGGAAAAAAAATTATAAACAAATTAAATGCAAGCAAACAGCAATAAAAAGAGTGAAGATGCTATGTTGTGATCCACACTCAGTTCCTACAACCTCTCTCTGGGTGTAGATGGCTCTCTTCATCACATGATCATTGGAACTGACCTGAATCATTTAATTGTTGAAAAGAGCCATATCCATCAGAATTGATTGTCACATAATCTTACTGTTGCCCTGTACAATGAAATCCTGGTCCTGCTCATTTCACTTAGCATCAGCTTGTGTAAGTCTCCCCACGCCTCTCTGAAATCATCCTGCTGATTGTTCCCAACAGAACAATAATAATATTCTTTAACATTCAGATACGATAACTTATTCAGCCATTCTCCAACTGATGGGCATCCTCTCAGTTTTCAGTTTCTTATCACTACAAAAAAGGCTGCTACATATATTTCCCTCCTTTATGATCTTTTTGAGATACAGATTCAATAGAGACAATACTGGAACAAAGAGTATGCACAATTTTTTAGCCTTTTGGACACAATTCCAAATTGTTTTTTAAAATGGTTGGATCAGTTCACAACTCCACTAATAATGTATCAATGTCCCAGTTTTCCTACATTTCCTCCAACATTCATCATTATTTTTTTCCTGTCATCTTAGCCAATCTGAGAGATGTGTAGTGAGCTTGTAAATTTCTTAATGGAAGGGACTACCTTTTCTCATTCACTTTAATGGTGAGAAACAGCGGCTGGGAAGATAAGGGGATGAGGGAGTAGTGCTTAGAATTTCTCTAGTCATTGCCAGTCAAAGAGATCACATTTTAAAATCATCCTGGAATCCCAATCTTGGGCTCAGTTAAAGTTTTCTATTTAATATCTCTAGTTCTATCCATTCTACTATCATTTTTCTGGTGATTGAGAAGGAGTAGGAGAGAAGGGAAAGTAAGGGGAGTCAATCATGCTGGACTACTATCTTCCCCTTCCACATTCAGTAGTATGACCTTTAAAGCCCTTCAAAACCTTACTCTTCCCTACTTATCCAGTATTTTTACACCTTCCATGGCCCTTCCTCCCTTATCTTCATGTTTGCTTCCATCCAATGACACTGATCTTCTTGCTGCTCTTTGAAGAACACATCTCATCTTCTGTTTGTACATTTTCACTGATTTTCCTATGCTTGAAATGCTCTTCTTCTTCATCTCTACCTTCTGGCTTCCTACAAGTCTCAGCTAAAATCCCACCTTTTACAAAAAACCTTTCCTAATCTTACTTAATTTAGTGCATTCTCTCTGTTGACTCTTTCCAATTTATCTTGTGTATAGCTTCTTTACACATTACTGTTTGCATATATAGGCTTCTTGAGGACAGGAGTGGGTTTTTTTCCACTTCTTTTTGTATCTCTAGAATTTAACATGGTGTTTAGCACATAGTAGGCACTTAATAAATGCTGTTCACTTGATTCATTAAAGTAGCAGGGCATAGTACATAAAGGACTGACCTTTGAACCAGGAAGGCTGGGTCCATGTCCCACTTCCAACATATTGTGACCCTGGGCAAGTGACTTAATCTTTCAGTGTTCTTGTCCACTTTCTAAAACTATAAGTTATAGAGAAAGTCAATAGTAGTGAAGAGCTTCTTCATTACCTATACTAATGAAATCAGAGGTCAGATTCTCATCCTTATTAAATACATAAGTAACAAAACTGCCCAACTTGTTTGTTTCCTCAAATTCCTTTTGAATTCTTCTGTGTAATGTTTTATTGATGTTCTTTTATTTCTTTTTTTGCATCACTATCATTACTTCTTTGCTCTTCCTGACAGCATGCCCTCAAATGAAAACTTTCCCTTATAACAGATAGATATATTCAAACAAAACAAATTCACACATGAAAATGCATGTTTCCTTCTGAAAATTTAATTCATCACCTCTCTTCCAAGATGTATTTATCTCCAGGAAAATTTCAAGATAAGATAGTTCACTTACTTATATATGTAGACAAATTAATGAATTACTTTTCTGAGTCTCATGTAAATGCCTATATATACATATGCATATGTATGCAGATATATACATATGCATAAATATAATCATGCAAATTATAATTTACTTTTATGTCTACATGTGCTTATTCATATGTGTATATATGAATAGTTTACGTTCCTTAAAGGTAGGAACTTGTTTATATTACTACCACCTAGTATCACCTAGTACACCTTGAACATGGCAGATATACAACAAACGACTGAATGATTACAAGCTAACACAGTTTGAAATTAACCTATTTTGGGAGCAGCTAGATGGCACAATGGATAGAATATTGGCCCTGAAATCAGGAGGACCTGAATTCAAATCCAGTTCCAGGCACTTCATACTTCCTATTTGTGTGATCCTGGGCAAGTCAACCCCAATTGCCTCAAAAAAAAAAAAAAAAAAAAAAAAGAAAAGAAAAGAAAAAAAGAAAAAAAATTAACCCATTTTGTCCTTTTGAATGCATCCATGTACCTTACATTAAAAATTACTCTTGCCAGCTTAGGTTCCCCAAACTCTATCAATTGATGGTGTTACTCTGGAAAAGAAGTGGGACCTTCAGGAATTTTTATAATGAAATTTGAACACATAATTTTACAAAGTGACTTTTTGTCATTTTATTTCTTCTCTTGAGACTGTTCTCCTTGCTGTCTGGTTCATGAGGAAAAGAGAAGAATTTGAACTATTTAATACTTCCAGTATTTTGTACCCTAAAGGGAATTAGGATTTTCTTAATTTTTTAATGAGTTTTCCCACCATTTGGGGCTGATTTTGATTCCTGTTATATCCCTGACTACAATGAGGATGAAGGTCTCCCAAGGCTTCTTCATCAGATCCTTTCCAGAAGCAGTTCCAGAAAGCACGTTTAGGACTTGCATATTTTTGGCTTGAACTTGTCAAGAGAAAGGAGCATAGAAAAGGAGGTGGGAGAAAAGTCACAGAATTACTGAATGATGTTCTAATCTATCCCCATCCCATACCCCATCATTTATAGTGGAGAAAAATGTGGCCCAAGGAATTGGAGTGACTTCCATAGGATTGTGATCATTAGGAGCAGAGCCAAGCCTAGAATCCATATTTCCTGATACCCAGGCCAGTGTTCCTTCTACTACACTATAAGGTCACCCACAAAAAGCCAAATTGTGGATTCCTCACTGTTTTGGCCTGAGTGAATCCAGGGATGAATTTAGAGCTGGAACAGGCTTGAGCACAAAAAGTTCCAGTAATATGGCCAAGACCAATGAGTGATAAGCAGCAGAGGCAGCATTGGAATCTGCTTCTAATTCTATGAAGGCAACATTTGAATTAAAGGTCTATTAAAAGGTACAGAACAAAGAGAATGAAGAAAGCACTGGGATGAGCCCTCATTCATGACATCACCTGGTCTTCTCTTCCATGCTCTCCCTTCCTCTCCTCTCCTCTTTCTCCTTTCTGATTCATGAGAAAAAGGGAAACATTTAAAATATTCAGTAACTAGGATTTGCTTTCCTGAAAAAATTTTAAAGGAGGTTTCCCACTATTTGGGGCTGATTTTGTTTCCTATTACATCTCTGACTACATTGGAACCGAATATCTTCAAAGGCTTCTTCATCTATTCCATTCTAGTAGCAGTTTCCATACATCCAATAACCAGATAGCTTTTTCTTTTCTTCTGTCATATTAGAAAGAGATGCATCAGAATGAGACATATTTTTAAAATATTTAATTTAAATTAATTTAATTTAATTAATTAATGTAAAAATTAATGTTTAATTATACATATACATATAAAACAAATATATACACAATTCATAATATATTTATTTATAATCGTACTCATATTTAATAACATTTATTATTGTTCATAGGTAAGTAAAGCTAATATGATTTTTATAGTAGCTTTTTTTTCAAAACATATACAAAGATAGTTCTCAATATTCACCCCTGCAAAAAACTGTGTTCCAAATTCTTCTTCCTCTCCTCCCCCACCCTCTCTCTCCCTAGATGGCAAATAATCCAATATAAGTTAAACATGAACAATTGTTCTAAACATATTTCTACATTTATCATGTTGCACAAGAAAAGTCAGATCAAAATGGAAAAAAATAAGAGAAAAAAAAAACAAATAAACAACAACAACAACAAGAAAAGTGAAAATACTATATTGTGATCCATATTCAGTCCCCATAGTCCTCTCTCTGTATTCAGATGGCTCTCTCCATCACAAGTCTATTGGAGTTGGCCTGAATTGCTTCAGAATAAGAGATATGTTAAGAGGGCTTGGGGTACAATCTAGAAATCAATTAGCATGAATGTATCCTTCCTATGTGCCAGATACTATATCTAATTCTAGAGATACAAGGCAAAAGCAAAAACAGTTACTATTCTCAGCAACCTTATGTTCTAGTTCAACTTACATATAAATAGATAATATCAAATGAGATTAGTGGTCCAAAAGATCTCATTGTGAATTGCCAAAATAAATCTTAGATCTGAGGTTAATCAATTCATCAGTCCATCAGTAAGCATCTATGAAATTGACATTAAGTTTGTGCCAAGTTCTGTGCTTAGTGTTGGGGATACAAAGAAAGAAATGAACAGTTCCTTTTTGAAATCTATCCTTTTTGAAAAAAATATCGTTTGTTAGTTTTCAACATTATTTTTATAAGGCTGATTTCATTTTTTCTTCCTCCTTCTCTCTTTACCTGCTTCCCTAAGATTGCAAACATTCTGATATAAGGATATATATATACAATTATATTAAATATATTTCCACATTATTCATGTTGTAAAAGAAGACTCAGAATAAAAGGGAAAAACCACAAGAAAGTAAAAACCCACAAAAAATGAAAATAATATGCTTTGATTTACATTCAAACTCCATAGTTCTTTCTGTAGATGGAGAACATTTTCCATTATGTCTTGAAATTGCCTTAGATCATGGTATTACCACAGAGAGCTAAGTTTATCAAAGTTGATCATTGCTCAGTCTTGCTGATACTGTGGAAAAATGGCCTGATTCTGCTCAATTCACTCAGCATCAGTTCATGTAAATCTTTACAGTTTTTTTCTGAAATCTGGATGCTCCATCTCTTAAAGAACAATAGTAGTCCTACTACATTCATGTGACCAAGATTTGTTCAGTCTTTATCCAACTGAATATAATATCCTAATAGAAAGTTCTATGGGGTGCCTAGGGAGGACTGGCACTTTTGGTATGAGGGCTGTTGAGCTCTTTTCAGGGCTGCTTTTCCTCCTTTGGTGTCTACCTTTATCCAGCTCTTATCTGTGGCTTCAAGAAAGTGTAACATGAACATCAGCCACACCTAGGGAAAGCTGTCCTGGCTGATGGGCTAAACTAAGTTGAGGATAAACCATAGCTCAAGCACTTTGGTGAATTAGAAGGGAATCTGCCCCAAATTTGTGAAAACTTCCCTCAGTAGAAAGAGCAGATGTGAACAATTTGTTGCAATTTCCATGAAGCATTATAGAATGCTTAGAGCTTGGTCAGATATCAAAATGTCAGTGTTATCCATTGCATCCTGGGCCAACACCAGTCATCTTGACTTTTGTCTTGCCATTGAATTTCACTGGCACTGGAAGAGAATGAGACTGAACTTTACGGAGCTCTCCTCACTTAAATCCAATTCATTTGAATCAAAGCATCACCTCTTGATATTATTGATTCTCTTCAAAGTGAAGGACAGAACAATATCCTACTAGGAGAGACTATACATACACATGCACAAACCATATATATCATATATACACATATAATATGTATATATATATACACAAATATATATAATACGTATGTGTATGTATAAAATGTGTGTATATATAGGCATATATACAAATATATATATAGCTAGCTGCACATAAGACATACAGAATAGATGTAATGGAGCCTTAAAAGTGAAAGATGTTAGAAACTCTGGATATCTAGAAGGATTCTTGCAAAAGGATTTGAGCAGAATCTTGAAAGAAGCCAGGGATTCCAAGAACTGGAGGTAAGAAGGGACAGCATTTTAGACTAGGGAGAATAGGAGAGGGAACAGGGAGATGATAAGGAAGAGGGAAGTCAGTGCAAAGACAAGATCATAAGAAGGGGAAATGTGGTTGGGGAGTGGGATGAAGTGGGCTGAGGGACTGAGAGGCAGAATGGAAGCCATAAGGAGATCAATTTGAAAGAAACAGGCCAGAACTCAAATTCACCTCATTCAACCTTTGCCCTGCAGGCAAAGCTGTGCTTAAATTTTTCCAGAGAAAGGTGTGGATTCTATTTTTAGGGTGCTTCGATAGCCTAGCCTAGTTTTCTACTTGATCAGATTTTATAAGCAAAGTCCTAGACAGATTGTTCTGATTTTGATGTTTTTAAAGGCACAATAGGACCTACTCTTATCAAAAACCCCTAATGATTATTATTAGTACTGCTTCTGCCACTCACTTTGATCCTAGATACTTTGCTTAGGCTCTCCAGGTTTTATCTTGTGTGCTGTTCTTCCTGTGTCAGGCAAATATTTGATTTCCTGTATAATGCCTCAAAAGAGCTTTTTACCTTGAGAATGAAAGGGACCCAAGTCACCTCCCCCCCAACAAAAATAAGGGGAAAGGACCTGGCTTATTATAGATCAAAAGGCTCTGTAGGATGATCTCTTCCACTCCAGGATACAGATGTCTTCCTTCCTTTCTCTGTCTAAGGTGGGAATGAGGGCAGGGGCCAGTGTCTCCTCCCTCTCAAATAATCTCTCAAAAATCCACTGCAAGTGGAATCATCCCCATGATTCTTTCTTCAATATGATTCTTCACATTGTTTTTTTTTTAATTATTTTCTCCTTATCACTTGAACATAGCTTTCAACCAATGTACAATGCATGCTAGTATGTTTTCATGCAAGCACAAATGCACAAGTGTGTACATGTATTGTGTATCCATACATGTATATTTATATCTCTGTCTGTAACTATATGTCCATGAATTTATGTATCCATGTATATATTGTGTACATGCACATCTGTCTATCTTTACATCTATTTATCTGTCTATTATTGATGTATCCAGGTGTGTTCTGGAACCAGCTTTAGAGCTTCAGGGAGCAGATTGTAAAATTTTCAATATGAGTACTTATACCTTAGAAACCAGCAAATACTACAAATAAATAAAAAAAATTGTTGTTTTGTTGAATACCTAGACTTAAGAAAGTAATGGGAAAAAATGTAGATAATGATGATTAAATTTGAAAGAGTGTTTTCCCTTGGGAGCTAGTTATTAAACATGAACACATTGCTTGATGTACCTATTATTGGAGTATGCCAAAAATATAGGGGAACATGTGTTTAAATGTCACCTCTGAAAGAATTCAGGCTCGAACCATTTCCAAATCAACTAAAAGGCATTTATTAGAGATGTGCCCTGCAGGCCTCCCCCTTAAGGGAGAAGGCAGACCACTAGAGTACGGTGAAGAATTATACTGATAAGAGTTAATAAGAAAGAGCAGGAAAATTGGACAAAACAGGAAAATTGAACAATCTCAAATGTGTTTGGACAGCCTCAGATAACATGATTTGGGGAAAATCCTTGTGATTAGATATGTCCCAGATAGGAAAAAGATCTTTTTCCAGTAAGCAGCATTTTTGGCTGGGGCAGCAACTAGATATAAATGGAAAAAAGTAGAAGGCCCTTTTGTTCTAGGGAGAGAAAGAGTCTGGATATAATAGTGAGTTATGCATGGAAAAAAGTAAAGGGATGTTGGGCTGGGGCAACAGCTAAGATTCTATCATCTATCTCATTTATCCATGCACGTGTAGAGGTATATCCTGATATATGTACCTATTTATGTATCTATGGATTTCTTCTCTTCTATTTCTTTTCTTCTCCCTATCTCAATCTCTTTCTCTTTTGTTTTACCTGGGCCAATTAGATGGCACAGTGGACAGTGTTTGGCTTGAGTCAGAAGGATCTGAGTTTGAATCTGGACTCAGACATTTAATGGCTTCATGACTGAGCAAATCATTTAACTTGTCTTAGCTTCAATTTCTTCACCTGTAAAATGCAGACCTGTAAGTGCTATGCAAATCTTTAAATGCTATATAATTGCTATCTATGATCTATTTACATTTCTCTCTCCTTTCCCTTCTCTGTCTCTCTCTCCCTTCTTCTCTCCTTCCCTCTCCTTCTTTCTACCTACTTTTCCTTTTCCCTCTTCCTCTCCTGTTTCCTCCTTTGGCCATGAATTTATTAAATATTATGTATGTCAAACACCATGCTAAATGTTGAGGATTTAAAGAACGACAAAATCAGTTTCTGCCCTCAAGAAGCTTACCTTTTAATTCAAGAGGCAACATAAATGTCTGCATGCAAAATCTATAGACATTTACTATTGATTTAGTGAGTTGACAACCACATAATCTGAATGAAAGATGGGGACTGGAGAAACTGAGCAAAAGAAACATGCACCGGAGTCTGGAAAGGTGTATGGACTGAGACTTTAGTGAAGCTACCTTTGCCAGGCCAGACTTTCTGTATTTGAGATGAATTTATTTACCAGGTGAGAGAATCTGGTTTCGTGAATGAGAAGGATAGAGCCCTGAATCCAATTCTTGGCTCTGTCACTTATTTACCACAAAAAGACAAGCTTGTCCTAGGCTACTTTGTATGTTCTTCATTATAGATAAAAGGGGACTACTATTCTACATTTCTTTAGTAGAACTATCTAGGGGAAAAATAGGCCTACCTTTATCAGAAGATGTAGGGTTAAATATGAGCATTAATTTACTAAAAACTGGATTCATTTCTTCAGAGACATTTTACAATGTTCCTCTCTAGAAATATTTAGAACTAGGCAATAATCTAATCAGTCTAGGTAGATATAATAATTCCTAGAGGTAGAAGGAAGGGCTGGATAGTCCAAATGATATTCCTTTGCCCTTTTCAATCTATTTTTAAAGAATTAATAAATTAATTCAAGCAACTTCTTTGATCTCCCAGATGAAAGAAATGTTAAGCAAATCAAAAACATATACACCATCCTTATTCAGATTTCATGAGTGCTAGAGGAGAATGGGGAAGATAATTGGAAGAGAATTTATGGTTTGAGGAAGAGATCAGGGAGTGATGATGGAGATGACATAAAGATGATTATTGTCTTCAGATAAAACTCTCAAATAGAATTGTTTCACTGATATAGTATGTTTTGTTAATCTTCAGTGACTGCTATTTAGGATGGCTGCCTCGTGACTGCTCCAAATGGAGCTACTCACTAGAAATGTTCACCAGGCCATCCTTGGGAGAACAGCTAAAATCTTTTTTTTTCCCTTGGGTGGAAGTTTGATTATCAATTAGCTACTAATTCACCAGGTGTTGCTTCCTACATCCTCCAAAAAATGAGTAAGTACAAAGTTCTCAAACACTGATTTGCATATCAAGTCATCAAGACTTCCATTTTCCTTCCCTTAATACATGAATTTACTTGACCCAGATGAGAACTCTATTAAGAAAAAATAAAAACAAAAGCAAAACCCTGGACTCTGCCAGTTCTCCTTACTGTCTTTTCATTTTGAGCATTTTCCCTTAGTAAAGCTGACTTGTTTTGTTTTCTCTCTACTGATTTTCATCTTGTGCTATGTTCTATCTTGTGGTACTCCATCCCTCCCTTGTATTTGTTACTACTGTTGCTCATTCTTCATTTTGATGAAGACCTATGACATCAGCAGATGATGTTTTGACTTGCAAGTAAGTTGGGTTTAAGGGAAGCAGACCTGTGGAAAGTCACCAGGCTCTCTTCATCAGTCATTGATTGGAGTTGAGTGGATCAGGAAGACCTGGAAGCACTGGGGGGGAGACTCTGGCCTTTTTAAGCCAAAGTGTTTTCCAGGTGTCATTTTATCTGAGGAAACACCCATTCAGTGATTAAAGGCTAGGTAAGATGGAGAGGAAAGATAACCTAGTTTATCTTCAAAATTAATCGGGGTGTGGAAGACCCTCAAAGATTCTGGCCAGAAATAAACAACTGCTATTTATTCTCACCTTGAGCCATCAAAACTAAAACGATGAGATCTGTCACCTGGCTTTTCTGTTGCTTCTCTTCCTTTCTTTGTTCATTCATTCATCCTTCATTCTCAGAGAGGACCAATGATTCCATGGGGTTGAATTATTCATGAATTGGATTTTAGCGAGTCCTTAGCCTCCGCACTCTCCCAGTCATCAAAATCTACAGTAGCAAGTCAGGATAACACAACTCTTTCCACTCTATTTCATTAATGTTCTTAGACCATTAACACAGAACTAATTCAGGGCATGAATCTAGTCTGAGCTCACTTAGCCAGTTAACAATTCTTCATTCTTTGATACAACACACAGTGGTTAGTCTCCCAGTCAACCAGCAGATGAGTGTTGTTGGTTCCCTACCATATTTTTAGCCTGAGGGAGGTCTAGGGATGTGACAGCCTTTACTTTATAATTGCACACCTGCAGATTCAGCTGTTAAATTAAATGTTGCCCTTCCATTGTTAGGATATCAGCACATTGGGGGAAAAACACTGAATCTGGAGTATTATGTTCATTTCTAGGTACCATTGATAAATTAAAGAATTACAACCAAAATAAAAAAGGGTCTTTTGTCCACAGCATGTGAAGGTCAGTTAAGGAATTGATATAACTTATAGAAAAATAAATATGTATATATGTATATGTAGAGAGAAAGGGAAAGTCCATAATATTTGTCAGTTTTTGAGAGTTTGTAATGTATGAAAGAGATTAAACTTTCTTCTTGATTCCAAGTGGATAAAACATTGGGCTTGAAATCAGGAACTACTCAACTTCCTGGGTTCATATTCAGCCTTAGACTCTTCCTGATTATGTGAACCTGGCCAAGTAATTTCATCTTTTTTTTTTTTTTTTTTTTTTTTAGTCTCAGTTTTCTTATCTGTAAAATGAACTAGAGAAGAAAATGGCAAACCACTCCAGAATCTTTGCCAAGAAAACCCCAAATGGGGTCAGGAAGAGTTGCACAGCACTGAAAAAACTACTATTAAATAGCAACAGTGTCTAGAGTTTCTCTTTGTCTCTCTCTATGTCTCTGTGTCTCTGTGTCTCTTTCTCTCTCTCTCTCTCTCTCTCTCTCTCTCTCTCTCTCTCTTTCTCTCTCTTTCACACACACACACACACACACACACACACACACACACACACACACACACACACACAAATGTCTGATTTGAGACTCAAAACCAGATTTGTTGACTCCAGAATTAATAACAATAAAACTTGTATTCATATAGTGTTGTGTAATTTTTAAAATCCTTTGTACTTTTTTGACTACACATATTTGAATTTAATAATACTAGGTGATATGTATACTGTTTTAAAACTTAGAAAATAGTCTATATACATTATTTCATTTGATCCATATAATAATCCCACGAGGAGGACAAGATGAAGAAATAGAGGATAGATGATAATTTAATTAGGAAGATGTATAGTTAGTTGAACAACAATATCTAAGAAATGGATCGATGTCAACCTTGAAGCAAGGTTGTTTGAAGTCTGTCTTAGTCACTGGTAATCCAACTTTTTTTCCTAATAATTTGAATGAAAACTAGAAAGTGTGTTTATCAAATTTGCAATTGACCCATCTTTAAGGACTTGTTAGTATACTAGAGGACAGAATTGAGATCTCAAGAGTTCTTGATAAGCTAAAATCATGGGTCCAATTTAATTCAATGAAATGAATCAGGGATGTTGGTTGGTTGTGGTCCTTCATATTCTTGAAGAGGATCAAAATGACATCAGTATGTTATAGTCAAATCACAGTGTGTTTGACTATGGCTGCTCAAATCAATATAGGCTCAGAATGCTCTGCCACAGATCAGACATAAATAGTGCCTATGAATATTTGGGGTGCTTCTCTAATTTTGAGAATCTTATGTTTCTTCTGAGATAATTCAATTCTGCTTTGCTTATAGAGCCCAACACTTTCTCTGATGAGGGCACTCTATGCTGGGTGGTCCTGTGCCAGTATCTCCCATGTCATACAATCAATTCTAAAGTTCTTGAGAGATCTTGAGAGGGATAAATATAAAATATCTCATAAGTACTTGATAGGAAAAATGTAGCTAGAAGTAGTCATGAAAAAGACCTTGTTTAGATGTTGCTGGGTTTTTTTTTTTTTTTCAGTAATCTGCATGTTCAATTAGATGGAAGGGTTGTGACAAGCAAATAAAAAAATAATAACTCAATGTATCTCACATTTCATTAAGAGAAGTATAGTGTGTAGGTTATGGTAATTGATTGCATCACTATACCTGGCTGTGGTCAGGTGGTATTTGGGTGATTGTATTCTATTCTAAAAACCAGTTTTTAAGGTCATTGCTCAATTAGTTGATGCATGTCTAGAGAATAGTGATGAGAATGATGAGGAGAGCCAAACTACCAAATGAAGAACAGTTAAAAAGAAGTAAGTATCCTATCTATCCTTAAATATTCGTAAGATTGGTTTTTTCCCAAGGGGATTAGGTTTTAGTCTTCCCGGGGAAGGACAAATAGGTTTAATGAGTAGAAGTTGTAGAAAGGTGAATTTCAGCTGGAGACTTTTTTTTTTTAAATCAATTCAATTTTTATTTTTTCAATTAATTAAAATTGTCTTCCACTTTCTTCTCCCTCCACTAAGAGAGAAGAAGGAACCCTCTATTACAAACATATGTGATTAAACAAAATAAGTTCCACCATTAGCCTCATCCAAACAAAATCTTATTCTACCCTCTGAGTCTATCATCCTTTGTCAGGGAGTGAATAGCGTGGTTCATCATGAGTCTACTGGAATCAAGGTAAGTCATTACATTGATTAGAGTTCTAAAAATCTTTCAAGGTTGTTTATATTTAGATTTTGTTGTCATAGCATAAATTGTTCTTCTGATTGTGCTCACTTTGCATCAGTCCAAATAAGTCCTCTTTGTCATTTCTTATAGCACAATAGTATTCTATCACATATACCATAACTTGTTCAGCCTTTCCACTATTGATAGATTTCCCTTCTGCTTCCAACAAATTGACTTCTTGTGAAGGGTGTTGTAGAAGGGATTCATGTTTCAGGACTAAAATGGGCCAGGTCACTTCTACTAGAACATTTCCAATTCTTCATTTTTTATTTGAATACATGTCTTTAGATCCTGGACTTCAAACCCCCTTTGCATCAAAAGCTTTCTCTGCTTTTCCCCGCCTCAATCACTTTCTCTTTATTTTTATACTTACTTATAGTTTTTGAGCCCATTGAAAGACTGTTTAATTTTTGCTTTTCTTTGTCAAATAGGAATGTTAAATAGGCACCAGAGCTGAAAGGGACCTTAGAGATTATTTAGTTCAACTTTACTTTTTCCAAATGGGTAATCTGAAGTCCAGAAAGATAAGAAAGAGCTTACATTAAGGTCACATAGGTGGTAAGTAGCAGAAATTCACACGAACTGTTGTTGTTATTCAATCATATTCCATTTGGAGTTTTCTTGGCAACAAGTGATTTGCCATTTCCTTTTGCAGCTCATTTTACAGATGAGGAAATGGAGGCAAACGGGATTAATTGACTTGTTGAGGATCACAACCTAGTAAATATTTGAAGTTGGATTTGAAAGCAGATCTTCCTTGTAAAGGGCTACAACTGAGCAATGCACTTGGATAATGAAGCACGTGAGACTAATTGCCAATTGGACAGTTCCCTATTAACTTGTTTGAAAGTTGATCCTCCCCAGCTGTTCTGTGCTGACTTGATTGGTGGGACAAAGAGGGGGAAGTGATGTGTGTGGGAGGAGTAGGAGGAGAAAGAGAAATGGAGACGCTGACGCTGAGTCAGTCTCTCATGGCTTTTGAGGGAGGAAGGTGTGTGTGAGATTGTTAGACCTAACCCCCTGACTCTACTGTAAAAGATCAAGAATAAAGATGTTTAGTGATCCTGACTCTGGCTGATTTGTGGGAAGACAGAGTTCCAGCACTTCCTGACTTCAGGTCTAGTACTCTATCCACTGATCCACCAAGCTGCCCTAGGTGCAAGCAAGGTATTTGATCCCAAATCCAGTGGTTTCATATTACAGGCTATTCTGCCACATCTTCTGGTGCCCCTGCATCTTCCATTTATTCATGATTAAATCATAAATAAAGATTATAGCTGTATATATATACACATACACATATATACACATACACATATATATATATACACATATACATATATACATATATACATATATACATACATACATATATACATACATATATGTGTGTGTATATATATATATATATATATATAAAAGCTAAAAGAGTAAAATCTAGTCAGAAAAAAAAAAAAAAAAAAAACAGAGTCAGAAGTTCTGGGCTCAAATCCTGCCTCTGAAATGTACTGGTGTTATATTAGACAAGTCACTCCTGAGCCTGTTTCTTCATCTGTAAACTGAAGGAGTTTAATTAGATTATTTCTAGGATCCTTTCCAGTTCTAGGTCCATAATTTAAACTCTTAACAAAATAGATTTATTTTTCAAATTCAATTTTCTATTATTTTCAGTTCTGAGTTCTCTCTCTTTCATCTCACCCTCTGTTGAGAAAGAAAAACAAAACCCATTACAAATATGTGCAGTCATCAAAAAAGAGAAAGAAAAGAAATTCCTGCATTAGCTAAATCTTTAAAAAAAAAATATGCTTCAGGTCCCAGTATTTACTGAGAGTCCATTAGTTTACTGTTGGAGGTGGGCAGCATGTTTTTTATTTGTGAAGCACTATGCTAAGTGCTAAAGTACAAATAGAAAATCATGAGTCCTCTGGAATCATGGTTGGCTACTTGTTATTCAGAATTCCTAAGAAGAAAATTATTTGTCTTTGCAATATTGTTGTCATATGTGAAATCTTCTCTTAGTTCTGCTCTCTTCCCTTTATCTGCCCCTCATTTACTTGTCATTTTTTTATTCTTATTGTCTTTGCCAATAGAATGAATATGAGATTGATCTCAGAGTTGTTTTAATGTGCATTTTCCCTAATTATTAGTGATGTGGAGCTTTCATATAGTTGTTGAGCTTTCTTTCCTTTGTTAACAGCCTGTTTATATTTGTTGATCATTTTTTTGAGGGAAATATCTCTTGTTCTTATTCACAGAGTGTTCCAAAAGTCTTGATTCGATATTAAGTTTCACTGTTGTTCAATTGTTTCAATCTTTCCATGACACCATTTGGGATTTTCTTGTCAGAGACACTGGAGTGGTTTGCCATTTCTTCCCTAACTAATTTTACAGGTAAGGAAACTGAGGCAAATGGTTAGGGACTTGTCACAGGTCAAAACAATTTATAAATGTCTGAGACCAGATTTGAACTCACTTTTAGGCCTAGTGCTCTAATCATAAAGACCTGTATTCAAATTCCCACTTATCTATGTTGTTACTTGCACAAGTTATACAATCTCTTTTAACCTCAGTTCCTCATCTGTAAAATGAGAGCGCTGCAGTTGATGGCTTCTGAGGTCCTTCCTAACTCAAAATTTGCAGTCTTCTGAGGGTGGAGAAGCCCATGTTGTAGTTAGCTAACTGGGTGAGGCAGGAATTCTGAGTGACTGGAAGTCCTGCTGAAAGTTAACTACGTGAGCTTCAGTGCATGGAGTCAGATATATGGCAAATGAGTCAACTAGATAGTGCAGTGGACAGATGCCTTCCATCTCAGCTAGAGGTATCCCTCACTCTATCACTCTCTTCTGTACAGGACCATCTACCTTATCATTACATTCCAAATAACCTCCAAGCCTTAGTATTTACCTAGCAATCTTCCCTGCTTGAGCAACACCTGGTCTTTCCATTTGCTCATGAATTCTTCTTTATGAGTTGTTTTCCTTGGTTAAAATGTGAATTCCTTAAGAACAAAGATTATCTCAGTTTTCTATTTGTACTCCAGCAATTAGCACAGTGCTTCATAAGTAAAAAAATTGCTTTTAATAATTATTTATTTTATATTTTTAATTATTTAATTTAATTAAGCATTTAATAATTAATTCTTATTTTCCATTTCATTCTTTAAAACTTTCCATAATTCTATCTTTCCTGGAAACTTATCATTAAATGAAAACAATTTGTGGAATATTATTGCTGTTAATCCACCCAGTAAACCTGATTTTCATGACCAAAATGCAATAATCTAATCTCTACCATTCTTCCCATCTCCTTTCAGTCCTTGTCCTTCCCAAGCCAATCTCTACAATGGGAATGGGTTTGCTCTCCATTTTGAACAATGCTGGTTACAGAGCCGATCTTTAGGTAATATTTGTTGAATGAGTAATTTAGCCCATGTAAGACATAAAAAGATTGTTTTGACGCAGATAACTCCAGGTAATCTACAGAAAGGATGATGAAAAACTTTGCCAAGGAGATGAGAATTTCCCCTGTGGTTGGCAATGCTCTGCCAGGAAAATGACAACAAAACACTCGGAGCTGGTGCTTGTTGTCTCTTTGCTTGCCCTTCCTTGCCCCTAAACCACATTCCTGATTCCTAGCTATCTTACCAAGTTTGTGCCTGGGGATTTCAGATGCTGCCAAGTTTACTGTAGCCCAAGAATGTATCAGGACCTGAAGAGACCTAGGTTGCCTCACCTTGGCTGAAGAGAGAAGGATCCAGGCTAGGATGGAAAGCCATCCAGGAAATCTTAAGGGGAGTGGGGGTGGGGACTGGGAGAATAGAAATTCTGTTCTTAACTGTAAACGTCAAGACATCAGAGTCATTTCTAAACAATGTTGGTACAAGATGTACCTTTCAGTAAAAGAATCTGGGACTGGCAATTTTCTCCCACTCCACCTACTTTAACCACAAAGTTCTAGTAAAGTCAGTGGTTGTTAGTTGTTCTTGTTAAGTCAAGATTAGTCTGATGATCCAAATGGAGTAGGAGTGTGGTAATTGGAATTGAATTTAAGATCTGAGACGAAAGGAAAAGGGAAGAGAAGAAAGAAGAAAAACTAAGTTAGAGAGGAAAAAGGAAAGGAAAAAAAGAAGAGGAAGAATAGAGGGAAGATAAAATCATGGTTGGAAGGACCCTAAGGAAAAAAACACATTCTAATTCCCTAAGGGAGAGTCAGAGACTGAAAGCAAGATCCCAGATGGAGCAAAATATTCATAGTTGCACTTTTTGTGGTAGCAAAGAATTAAAAGCGAAGTAGATGTCCATTGATTGAAGAATGACTAATCAAATTGTGGTTCAAGAATGTAATGGGATAATACTGTTCTGGAAGAAATCACGAAAATGGTAATCCAGAGAAGCATGGGAAGACTTATGAAATGATGCTGTGAAATAAACAGAATTAGGAAAGCATGATATACAACAAAGTAAATGGAAAGAACAACAAAATAATGAAACTGAATGGAAATATCAACAGAACAATAAAACTAAATTCTGTGTAAAAGAAGCATCTAGGTGGCAAAAGGGATAGAATTCAAGGCTTGGAAAAGAGTGGAGTTCAAATCTTGCTTCAGACTTTTAATGTCTTAACCTCTCTCTGCCTCAGTTTCATCCTCTGTAAAATGAGAGGTTGGCTCTGATTCCTTTTCAGATCTCTTTCAGCTCCATACTTATAATCCTATGGCAATTAGAATAATCAAAAAACTCAGGAGAAGAGTTGAGATAAGGAACCTTCTTTCTCCCTTCTTTTTTTGGAGGTGAAAAGGAATGTTACATGTCCAGTCAGAAAAGTTAATATGCTTGGCAGCTTTTACTTAACTGCTTTTTTCCCTTCTTTCTTTTTATATTGTCACTTGTAAAAGAAGGTCACTTGTAAAAAATGAAAGACATGGGTAAAATATTTTTAAAAATTAAAACAAATTTAAAGGCACTGCTGATATATAAGTGAATTAGTTCAACTATTCTAAAGAACAATTTGGGATCATGCAAGAAAAGTTCCTAAAGGGTTCCTTCTCCTGGGATAAAATTGGTCCCAAGAAGTTTGACAATAAGAAAAAACTCATGTATAAAAATACTAATACCATCATCTGTGAAAACAAAAAACTGAAAACCAAGTGATCTTGAGTTGTTTCAGCCATATTTGAATCTTCATAACCCATTTGGGATTTTCTTGGCAGAGATATGGAAGTGTTTTGCCATTTGCTTCTCCAGCTCATTTTATAGATGAAGAAACTGAGGTAAACAGAGTCAAGTGACTTATCCGGGGTCACACAGCTGGGAATTATCTGAGGCCAGATTTGAACACAGGAAGAGGAATGTTTTTGACTCCAGGCCTGGTTCTCTATCCCTTGTGCCACTTACCTACCCTAGAAATTAAATACATGCTCAATAATTGTGAAATAGCCGGATAAATTACAATATGTGAATGTAATAGAATATTACTATGCCATTGGGAATGATGAATATGAAAAAATGCAGTGACATGGAAAAGTTGTATGAAATGAAGCAGACTGAGGAAAACAGAACCAAATGAATAATACACATACAATGACTCCAATAATGAATAGAGAGTCAACTTGAACTTGATTATTATGTTTTCCTCTTTCTGTAAAATAATCCTTTGCTACTTTTGGACTCAACCTATCCAATTAATACTTCTCCATTTACTTGTGTCTTTATTTCTGTAAACAGTGGCTTGAAGTATTCCTATACTTCTTATGCATATCTTGGAAGGTAGACTTCTAAAAGTTTTGTACATTCTGTAGTTCTTTGCAATTACATTTATCTATTCTTGCTGGGTTTTATTAATATTATATGGAAATATGTATGAGTTATGTGGATTTTTTTTACATATTGCAACTTTGATAAGGCTTAGTTGTTTCAATTTGTTATTAGTTGACTCTTTAAGGTTCATTATGTACAACTTAGAGAAGTGTCTTGGTCCTGAGCTTTTGGACTCGTCATGCCCAATTATTACTTCTCCATTTACTGAGGTCTGTCTTTATTTCTGTAAACAGAAGTTTGTAGTTGTATTTATATACTTCTTGCATATAGCTTGGCAGGGAAACTCCTAAAGGTTTTCTACATCCTGTGGTTCTTTGCAATCATCTATTTCTTCCTGATGGGTTTTATTAATATTGTATGGAAAGGTGGATGAGTTTGTGAATTTATTTTATATTCTGCAATTTTGATAAAGTTTAATTCTTTCAATTAATTATCAGTTGATCCTTTAGGGTTCATTAAATACAACTTGGAAAAGAGTCTTGGTCCTGAATTCAAAAATTTTCATTGTCTGACACAATAGAATATCTTCACAATTGTTTTCTGACACTGGCTTTATTGAAAGATTCATGGAGATGGGAGAAGTTTGGGCTTTAGATAGTCAAAGCTATTTCCATATATTTTCCTGTCCTGGTCTTGAAATCAGTTCAATTTCAATCTTGTAGTTGTGTGATACAGAGTTGAACCACACACCTATTGATGGGGAGAAGGTAGATTTACAGTTAAATACAATCCAACAGGATTCCTCAGGATTCCAAGTTCCTTGTCTGTATGTATATACTTCCCAGTGCTAGCTATTAATTTTCTAGGTTTTGGAATTGATCAGGGCAGCATAGTCAAAAAGATTTAACTAGGTCCCTCAGTGCTAAAAGAATCCCCTGTCTGTGTAGGGCATAATCCCTCTCTGGGGCTGCTGAGGGAAGACTAGCACCTCTGGTGTGAGGGCTATCGAGCCTTTTTCAGGCTCCTTCTTCTTTGGTATCCACTTGATTTATCCAATTCTCATTTGTGCTTTCAAGAAGTTGTAACCACGGCTACAAACTGATAAATGGCTTCAGCAGATGGGCTAAACCAGATTGAAAGGAATATGAAAAGTTCTTTTTAAAATTAATTTTTAAGTGTTAAGCATGGTAGAAATATATATATATATAGGCATACATATTTATACAATTATCTTGCTTAACTAGAAGAATCATATCAAAAAGGAAAATAATGAGAAAGAAAATAAAATTCAAGCAAACAACAACAAAAGAAGTGAAAATATTATGTTGTTATACACACTTAGTTCCCACAGCCCTCTCTCTGTGGAGATGGCTCTCTTCATCACAAGGTCATTGGAACTGGCTTGAATCATCTCATTGTTGAGAAGAGCCACATCCATCAGAATTGATCATCATATAATATTTATGTGGCTGTGTACAATGTGCTTCTACTCTTTGCATTTAGCATCTGTTCATATACGTTTCTCCAGGCTTCTATGAAATCATCCTGCTGATTGTTTCTTACAAACAATAATATTCCATAACATTCATACACCATAATTTATTCAGCCATTCTTCAATTGATGGTCATCCACTCAGTTTCTAGTTTCATGATATTACAAAAAGGGCTGCCCCAACATTTTTGCACATGTGGCTCCCTTTCCCTCCTTTAAGATCTTTCTGGGATATAAGCCCAGTAGAGACACTGTTGGGTCAAAGGATATGCACAGTTTGATAGCCTTTTGGGCATAGTTTCAAATTTCTCTCCAGAATGGTTAGATCTGTTCACAACTCTACCAACAATGTATCAGTGTAACTGAGAGGTTTCAAACCCATCAGTGAATTGGGGGATGGTGGTATCTACCCCAAGCTTGTAAAGACATCCCCAGTGCAATAAGTGGTTGAGAACATTTTTTTCTAATGTTCAGGAAGGCAGCTAAAGCAGGAGTTGTAGAGAGCTTAGAGTTTGGTCAGGAAGAGAGACCAAGATTATCTACATCCATCTACCAGTCATGTCCTGCCCCTGGACTTTGGCAACGTGGAAAGATTCTGCCTCACTTAAATCCAATTTATTCATGTGTCAAAAGATATCACCTAGTCATGTCATTTTAGTCCTCTTTGAGACTTAAGAGCAACCAACTCCCTCTCTAATAAATCTTGTGTTTTCTGTATGCATTATGGTTTCTCAGTATTGAGAAATTGGGTCACCAATTCTAACAGAAGTCAGATCCCTTCAAAGGCCAGAAAAACAGAAACATTAGCTTGTGTGGGACTTCCTGACTATGGAGTAGTCAGGGTCCCGCTAAGAACCGACTCCAATACATTTTCTTTCCTCTGAAATACATCCACATTATCTATACTCTTTTTCCTTGTTATGTGTTGGTTATGTGTCTCTCAGTCTGTCTCTTTCTGGGTCTCTCTCATTCTCTGGTTCTCTGTCTCTGTCTTTATATCTCCTCAATTCTGTTTTTCATTAACTACTCTTACCCTGATATACAAAGAATAGTGTCTCTGAGGATCTGGAATCTGGAGACTATTAGATTTCAGAGTGAATTAGAATTATTAGAATTAAGACTGAGTTCCAAAGCTCCCATTTGGTTATATTTTTGTTTTCTCTTGCCATTTCCTGACACAAAGTGCTTGCCCCCCTTCCCAAGATCAAATTTGGCCTTAGACACTTAACACTTCCTAGCTGTATGACTCTGAGCAAGTCACTTAACCCCAGTTGCCTAACACACACACACACACACACACACACACACACACAAATTAGTTAGAAATTTTTAACCTCTTCTTTTTATGTCTTCAACTATAAAGTGGGAATAATAACAGCCCCCTTCTCCCAGAGTGGTTGTGAGGATCAAAGGAGGCTTAGTACAGTGTCTGGAATGTATTAGGTACTATATGATGCTTATTCCCCCTTTTCCCACTTCCTGAAGTAGAAATTCTTTCCTGTCCTAATACCTGATAGGAATGGCCACTTGTGAAGGCACGTTTAGGTGCCAGAAACTGGCCATAATAAGCACTGACCTTGTCAGGGTGGGAGAGGCAACACGGAATCTTGGCTTTGGCCCTATGACTTGGAATGAGGAGTACTAAAGAGGAGTGAGGTTAAACTTTGGAATGAAAAGAACATAGGAATGCAGCACTAATTAATTCATATGAGATTCCAGTTCTGTAATAATTGAAAGGGAATTTATCAGATCACGAAATGGAATCACTTTCCCATCTTCTCCCATTTACACTTCTTTCCCTGAAGGATTAATATCGCCCAAGGGATCATTGGATAGTAATGTGGACCTCCTAAACCAGCTCCTTAAACTGGAGTCCATGAATTTGATATTCTTTAAAATATTTTTGTAACTATATTTCAACATAATAGCTTCCTTTATAAACCCATGTATTTTATCTTAAGTATTTAAAACATGATTCTTTTAAAGGGTCCATAGGCTTTAGCAAACTGCCAAAGAGATCCAAGGCACAAAAAGGATTAAGGATTCTTGCTCTAGAGCTCAATATGTGATAGCTGGGGGAAATGTTCCTGCTGCTGATGGGGGTGGTAGCCCCTTTAAGATTCCTTTTCTGATCTCCAACCCCCTTTGGGACTGACCTTTGATTTACAAGATCTGGTCAAAACCACCCTTTTGTATTTCAAGGGGAGAGATCCGTATCTAGGCTAACTTGGACTGTACCTAGCCCCCAATTCTAATGATCTGCTCAGGTAGCCCAACCCCCACCTGGTGGGTTCTGGCCCTCGAGGAATCATCCTGGAACTCCACCCTAGGCCCCTTCAAGCAAATAAAAGAGCCAAGCTGGAATCATCTCTTTGCAGAGGGTCGAAACATGCATGCAAGCAACATGCTTTGCATCACAGACTCTCTGTCCGCCATTTCTGGTGTATTTCTTCCTCTATCTAATACCTTTTACTAACTAGACTTTAACCTTACTTCCAAACCCTACAATAAACCTCTTTTTATCAATCTAGGTTTTCGGGCCTGTAAATTCCTTTACAGGGGACTCTCGTGCTGCTACTAGAATTCATTTAACTTTGTATCCTTGCGCCGAATCCAAAGGGGTTGCAGGAGAGCTCCATTTGACATCCTGTACCCCGAACCTGCCACTAGACCTCAATTAATCCTAATTTTATTTAGATATACCTTAGCTGGACCTCAACATTTGCTTATACCTCATCACTGCCACTAACACAAATGAAACTGGGAGAATCAGTTTGGGGAACTGAGATCAATAGGAGGATTAAATATGGTACATTAGCTTTGGATTGTAGAGGGCATCTCATCTCTAACTAATAAGTCACCTAACTTTTTGGAACTTTGCTAGGTATTTATTCTGTTCTACAAAAGTAACAGGAAATCCAAGAAAGGCATAGACAAAATAAAGTATTATTATCATTAAATGCACATATTTTAAATGTTTTATCAAAATGTAAATAGTTTGGCTCTTAGAATTTGACATATTTTATTATTTCTCATATAAATTTTTTAGATATGTTTTTTTTTCTTTTTTAAACAGGTTTATTCTTTAAATTAAAAATATAGCTGAATATTTGCTATCTTCTCTTAAATCTTCAATTTCCCTGTTTTTCTTTGTGGGTTGATGATTATTTTAGTTTCCTTTCTCTGGCTCTATATAACATCTAAACTAGATCCAGAATACTTGGACAAGGACCCTTCTGCTGGCATTTGGAATGGGTCAGTCTTTGAATGGACTTGAGAGATCCCCTAAACTAATCCCACTTGTTACAGGTGAAAAAGACCAAATCTGGAAGAGTTAAATAGCCATGATCATGTAAAGAGTTATTGTTAGAGTTGGGAGCAATCTCCAGTTATCTCTGGATTCCCAGTCCAGATCTCTCTCCAAGGTGGGTTAGAAAGCCCAAAGCCAGAGGAGGCTGGGAATAGAATTGCTCAAGAATGGGAGTGATTGACTGGCTATTGCATATTCTATCTGACAGGTGTTTGTGCTTTGTCATGGGCTCCTGCAATTGTGTCAGCTCCTCTACAGTGCCTACTTCAAGAGCAGCCTCACCACCATTGAGAAGCGCTTCGGTCTTTCCAGCTCTTCTTCTGGCTTTATCTCCAGTTTAAATGAGGTAAGTGCCCCTTTGTCCTGGACTTGTAAAGAATGTGGGGAGGAGCTGAGTAGGAGGGAAGAGGAGGGACTTGGGTATAGAAACACATGTTTCTATAAACATATTTCTAGAAACTCTGTCCCAGACTCCCCACAAGAATAGGTGACTATAGTTTACTAATTAATTCTGGCAAGAATATTAGGATGGAAAGGGACCCTAAAGAATATAGCATAGCTCTAGAGCTAGAAGGGATATTACAGGTCATGTATTCTAATCACCCCGCTTTATAGATGGGGAAAGCTGAGGCCTAAAGAAGTAAAAAGAAATATCCAAGATCACATGGATCATAAGTAGCAGAGTTATATTCAAATGCAGGGCTTTCCCCTATCATTCCATGACCATCTTATACATTTCATGTTTTAAAAATATAATTGGAAGATAACTTTACTTTCAAAAATTTTATTTATTTTGTTACGAATTTAACAAATATATAAAATAAGCATTTTTACATGCAAAGTAGGTCAGAAAAAAGAATTGTACATGAAATTACTATCATGTGAAGCTTAATTTTCTTTTTAAGTTTAGACTTAATTTAACATGTAACTTTCAAAGCTGCCAGTTTATATGTTCTTCTGTCTATCTGTGTACTTTAAAATAATGTTTTAATGATCCTTTTTTTTTCTTTCTTTTCTTTTCTTTTTTTGAAAGGGAGGGCAGTCCTATGGCTATCTTTCCTAACCCATTCAGCTCTCTTCTTACTTTTCCTTTAAAGTATATAGTAAATTCAACAAATAATTTCTTTTTAAAAAATATCCTTTAACACTGATTTTTTTAAAATGTGGAGTTTCCTATTTTCTCCTTCCATTTAAGCCCTTCTCTATTCATTGAGAAGGCAAGCAATACATCAGTTATACATGTGAAGTCATGCAAAACATTTCCTAATTGGCCATCTGGAGATGTGGCTAGTTATTTCATTGATCAGAGTTCTTAAGTCTTTTGAAATTTATTTTTACATTGTTGTTTTATAAATTATTTTTCTTGCTTTCTTAACATCATTATATCAATTTATATAAATCTTCCTAGGTTTTTCTGAAACTTTTTCATCATTTTTGGTGGAATAATATTTCATTAAGTTCACATACCACAACTTGTTCAGCCATTTTCCAGCTGATGGGCATTACCTCAGTTTCCTTTTTTTTTTGCTGTAGCAAAAAGAGCTGTTATAAACATTTTTGTTATTTATGGATTCCTTTCCTCTCTCTTTGAATTCTTTAGGATATTAGCCTAGGAGAAATATCACTGGGTCAAAGAGTATGCATAGTTTAATAAATTTGGGGGCCCAGTTCCAAATTTCCTTCCAAGACAATTAGGCTAATTTACCACTCTGCCAACAGTATGTTAGTGTGACTGTTTCCTAAAATCTCATCAACAATTATCCATTTCTTTTCCTGTTATCTTTGTCAATGTTATCCAACTCCCTCATTTTATAGATAAAGTCTTAATTGGAGTTAAACAGATAAAAAAAAAAAAATAGCAGAGCCAGAATTCAAGTACAGGTTTGATTCTGTTTTACTTCCTGATAAATAGAGATTTCCCAAGTTTTCCCCCCAAATTCCAGGAAGATATGTCATCTTTTAAGTTATGAATCTTTCTTTAGTTACTAGGAGTTTCTTTGAATGGGTGAAACATGAAGAACCTTTCAAAAAGAGAAATGTGGGCAGGGACTAGGTTCTGACTCTAAATCAAGGACTAGTATAGCCTTTTTATGGTTTTCTTTTTTCACATCATTATCACTTTCTAATGACTCCCTAGAACCCTTTCTTGTAGTTTATGTTGTATTATTTTTATTTGGGGATCTCCCACTCTAATTCTCAGAACATCCCCCATTTCCTTCCTCCATGCCTTTGTATTGACTGTTCCCCATGTCTAAAATGTTCTTTCTCCTCACCTATGCTTCTTAAAAATCCTTGATATCCTTTAAGACTGAGATTAAATGCGGGTTCCTACAGGGGCCTTTCCCACCCCTACCTGTTAAGGTTGACTTTCATCTGGGCAGATAAATAGCTCACCCTAGAGTCAGGAAAACCTGAGTGCAAATCCAGCCTTAGACACTAGGGTTTTTTTTGACCCTGAGCCTCTCACTTAATTTCTATTTGCCTTAGTTTCCTCATCTGAAAAATGGGGTTAATAATGGCACCTACCTTCCAGAATTGTTGTGTGGAACAGATGAAATAATAATAGTAAAGCACTTAGCACAGTAACTGACACATAGTAAGCCCTATATATTGTTTAATCTTTTCAGTTATATTTGACTCTTTGTGACCTCATTTTGGGTTTTCTTGGCAAAGATACTGAAATAGTTTGCCACTTTCCTCTCTAGCTCATTTTACAGATAAGAAAACCAAGGCAGAGTTAAGTGACTTGCCCAGGGTCCCATAGTTAGTATTTGAGGCCAGATTTGAACTCAGGAAGCTGACTCCAGCTCCCACACTCCATCCAACCAGCACCTAGCTGGCCAACCACTATAATAGATGTTACTGTGTATTGTGTATCTATTTCTAGGAATGTTATATTACCTATTAGAATTCGAGCTTCTTGAAACTGTTTTTGCTTGACTTTTGTGCCCACGGTATTTAGAACATACTAATTCCCCTCACCCCATTGATATGTAAGAATGTATTGCTCCCAGAAGTAAGACCTTTTTTGGGGTACCTAACAAGATATCTTTCCTTTCCATCACTTAAGCCTGGATAGTTCTGATCTCATAACACTGTGCTCTCAACCACAGGTCAGCAATGCTCTTCTCATCATCTTCGTCAGTTACTTCGGCAGCCGAGTTCACCGGCCCAGGCTCATTGGCATTGGGGGCCTCCTGCTGGCCACGGGAGCGTTTCTTCTCACTCTCCCTCACTTCCTCTCCGATCCCTACCAGTACTCCCCTCTTCTTGGGGGTAAGTAACTTTCCCCCTAAACTCTCTCCCAACACATATGCTATGCCCATCTTCTGTAGACCCAAGCTCCAAAGCAGAAAGAATCCTCTTCCTTTCTTAAAGAGAAACAGTACAAAAGGGTTTATTTCAGATACAGAAAATACATATTCAAGTCAGTCAACAGAGTACTGAATACCAACTCTTGCTTCTTCATGAACTTACTTTTTTGTTTTTTCAAGTCCTGGATTTACCTTGTGTAATGAAAAGGGTAGAATAGAGCAGTTGTTCTGAACCTTGTTTTAAATAATATTTTGTTCTAATGGTCATCATCTCTAACACAGGATGGGGAGGAAGGGGAAAATATAAAAAGTGCACAGAGAGAATCAAAGAAAAATTAGAAGGAAGTATAGAAGGCAGAGAAGCTTTGAAAATAATGTGTAGCATTTATTTTATACTTTTTTAAAAAAGTAAGCAATGAAATGTAAATTCATGGTTTTACAGTAAATCTTTTTATTCTTCTGTATACACGGAAATTTTTTAAAATCTTCATATGTTTAAATTCAATGAATAAAAAAAGAAAAAAAAAGAAAAAAATTATATTATAATTGGTTTCTTTTGTAATCCTCTGTTTTGTTTTGTGCATTTAAAATCATTATTCCAAGAAAATGTCCATAGGTTTTACTCAACTTCCAAAGAGGTCTGTTTCCCACAAGAGGTCAAGAACTCCTAGTAAAGGGCATAGAGAGTTGGTAAACTGCGGGCAGAATAATCTAGGGGAAGAAATATATCATTTCTAACTATATCAATCCCAAGATCAGATGGTGTTAGGGTATTTCTACAACTTCTCTAGGAGCTACACCACATAATATGACCTGTGTTCTATCCTCATGCAAAGGTTGTTGTGTAACAAGGATAGAAGATTATAGATTTGGAGCTGGAAGGGACCTCAGATGCCATTTAGTCCAACTTCCCAGTTTTATAAATAAGGAAATGGTTAGGTGATTTGCCCAAGATCACACAATTGGTAAATAATAATGGAATAATCATTTACATAGCACCTATTATGTGCCAGGTAATAAACTAAATGACTTATAAGTATTACCTTATTTGATCCTTACAACAATAGTGAGAGGTAGGTGTTACTATTGTAGTTAAAGAACTGGAGGCTATGTGACTTGTCCTGAGGCTGGATTTCAACTCAGGCTCCATTGCACCATGTAATAGAGGTAGTATTTGGATCTGGATCTTTTGAATATATTAGTCTTAAAACCCTCTGTAAATGTGAACTATAACTTCTATTCTATAACTTCTGTTCCTGTTGTTCTTTGAGCTCAAGATTGATTATTAGTGTCCTCAATAAAGGGGACCCTAGATGCAGCTGGTGTCTCAGTAGATAGAACTCTGAGACTGAAGTAAAGAAGACATGAGTTCAAGTATAACCTCAGATTTAGCTCTTTCCTAGATGTGTGACACTGGGGATGTCACTTCACCCTGTTTACCTCAGTTTCCTCATGTGTCAAATGAACTCAGTAAGAAAACAGCAAACTACTCCAGTTTTAAACTTCAAATGGATTGTATACAACTGAAACAAGTCAGCAACAATGAGCCCTAAATCGGTTTGTTTTCATTTATTGAGACTGTTTTAGTAGAGAAGATACTGAAACTATTAACTAATAAGATGAAGCAAGTGATTTCTTCCTCAGTTCTGATTATTTTATTGTTCACTCACACCTATCCCATTCCTTCCTAATTTTTGATAAAAGTGCTTTTTTTGTCCTGTTTTCCTCAAGATAGAGCTCCCAGAGCTAAATGATGATAACTCAGGGCAAAGTTCAGAATTGTATGGACTGAACAATAAGTCCACAGATGGGTTTCATTCCTGACTCTGCAGCTAACTAGTTGAAAGGCCTCAGGCAAGTTACTTTTCCTCTTGATTTCCTCATTTGTAAAGTGCTAGTGTTGGTATCCTATCATGTCTTCAGAAAGCTGTTAATTAATCCACATCTGATTCTCTCCCTGGAAAAAGAGCCTTCTATGCATTTAAAAATAGTCACCAGAACAGTGAGTATGGGTGCAGAACAAGCACCTTAGAAAGAAAAATGGTAGTACAGTAATTTAAAATGGGTTCCATTTCAGAAAGATTTAGGTTTGGTTCTAACCTTTCCTCCTTATTATCTTTGCTCTTAGCAAGTGACTTGACCTCTGTGCCTCAGATCCTTATTTATAAAATGAGAGGGTTGGACCAGATGATTTCTGATACCTGTTCTGCCTCTTGACCTGTGATCAGATGATTAGATAACCTTTACAATCCCCTATAACTTTAAATCTGTTATCTAATGACATCAGATCTTATAGACTATAACAGCATTAATCACAGAACAAACTAGTACTCATCTATGACCAGGATCTTAGATTTTCCTTCCTAGGACAAGGCCATAGAGCTGTGTAGCCATCTAAGATGTTAGCACTGAGAGAGACCTGAGAGATCAAGTCCAAACCCTTGTTTTATGGGTAATAGAACTGAAGCCTGGGGATATGTAGTGATAGGTATTTTAAAATGCAAGATTCCATCCCTGACTCTTAGTCCTTCTAATAAGTATTGGTTGTGCACTATGTGTGAGGCACTATGCTAAACTTGGAGGATTAAAAAAAGGCAAAAAAAGATGGTCTGCTCTCAAGAAACTCAAAATCTAAAGGGAGAGACATCTTGCAAGTAACTGTATAAAATTGGGAGTAATCATGGAGGCGGGACATTAAAATTGAGAGGGATTGGGAAGTCTTTCTGCAGAAGTTGGGACTTAAAGGAAACCAAAAGGAAGAGATGAGGAGAGAGAGACAGTCAATGACAATGGTCAGAAAACAAGAGCTGAAATGTCTTGTCCAAGGAACAGCATGGAGATGAGTGCTACCTCTGATTCTAATGCAATGTTCTTTCCCCTGCATCAAAGAAAGCTTTCAAAAAGGATCTAGAGGAAGTCTTCAAAATACAAAGGGGGTGGGTGTTTGAGGAAGATGAATTCACTAGTCTAACAGCCCATAACTTGTTCCTGAAGATTACAGGGAGCCACTGGAGAATGAAGGTGGATGAAACTCTTTTTCTCTGAATTATTATGCCTGATCATCTCCTCCTCCTCCTCTTTCTCTTCTTTCTCCTCTTCTTCCTCCTCTTTCTTCTCCTTCTCCTTCTCCTCCTCCTCCCCTTCCCCTTCTCCTTTTTTCTAATTCTTCCCCTTCTCCTTTTTTTCTAATTCTTCTTTTTCTAATTGTCATCATCATAATTATTATTACTATTAAATTATTTAATAAATATAATGATGTCAATCATAATAATAGATAGCATTATACAGTGCTTTAAGGTATGCAAAACAATTTACATATATGGTCTACTTATAAACCCATGAAAGATGCTATTATCCCCATTTTTCAGAAGAGAAAATTGAGACTAAGAGATGTTAGATGACTTGCCAGGGAATATGCAGCTTGTAAGTGCCTAAAGCAAGATTAGAATTCAGGATTGATTCCCAAGTCTAACATTCTATTTACTAAAGAAAATGCTAATATTTTTCAAGGTAATTAAAAACATGAGCTAAGGCAAGTGAGGGCCCATTCTACCAGATGGCAGAAAGGGTCAGTTTTAGTCACATATCGCCATACCTCCCTGTCTGTTAATTCCATTTTAATTGGATCTGGGTTCCTGAGTTATAATGGACCCCACATCATTTTCTTATTTTCATTCCAACACACAATCTCTGTAGGGAAGGGCGTCTGAAAACAATTACTTGGCTTTTCATCCAGGAATGGTAGCTTTACAAAGTCTTCAGGCCCACCCAGGAGAAAAATTCTCTGCATTTTATGTCTTAAGGTTTCTCTTCTTGCTCTGAACTCTATAGGAGAGTTTGGGAAGTGGTGAAAGCAGGAGTGGCTTCCTCCTCCAGGTTTCATAGAGGCACCCCAAGTTAAAATAGCTGGGACCAGCTTGGTTTGTACCAAATGTTATGTGATGCTGACAATAGGATAAATTATTCTCCTTAATTGAAAAAGAGTTAATTCTTAAAACCAAAGTTCTGGGTTGCAGTTGGACTGTCCTCAGAAAGAATTCAAGTGTCAGTGTAGAGCAGTGCTTCTTTTATTATTATTACTATTATTATTATTATAGCTGTTATTTACAAGATACATGCACAGGTAATTTTTCAGCATTGACAATTGCAAAACCTTTTGTTCCAACTTTTCCCCTCCTTCTGCCACCCCTTCCCCTAGATGGCAGGTTGACCAATACATGTTAAATATGTTTAAATATAAGTTAAATACAATATATTTATACATATCCATACAGTTATTTTGCTGCACAAGAAGAATCGGACTTTGAAATAGTGTACAATTAGCCTGTGAAGGAAATCCAAAATGCAGGTGGACAAAAATAGAGGGATTGGGAATTCTATGTAGTGGTTCATAGTCATCTCCCAGAATTCTTTTACTGGGTGTAGCTGGTTCAGTTCATTACTCTCTACTGGAACTGATTTGGTTCATCTCATTGTTGAAGATGGTCACATGCATCAGAATTGGTCATCATACAGTATTGTTGTTGAAGCATATGATGATCTTTTGGTCCGAGCAGTACTTCTTTTTAAAATAATAATAATAATAATAATAATAATAAATATAATAATAATTTAGTATTTTATTTTTCCAATTACATCTAAAAATAATTTAAAATTATTTCTTCAAAATTTGAGTTCCAAATTTTCTCCCCCCACACTGGGAAGGTAAGCAGTTTCACATAGATTATACATGTATGGTCATGCAAAGCACATTTCCATATTAAGTCATGGTGTGAAAGAAAACAGACCAAAAAAACACAAGAAAAATAATATAAAGAAAAAGTATCTTCAATCTGCATTCAGGCTCCACCAGTTTTTTCTCTGGAGATAAACAGCAACTTTTCATCATAAATCCTTTCGAATTTCCTTGAATCATTGTATTGCTGAGAATAGCTAAGTCATTCATAATTGATTATCACATAACATTAATGTTACTGTTGTTACAAGGTCCTTCTGGTTCTGCTCATTCATTTAAATGTATCAATTCTTTTGTATTGATTCATTTAAATCTTTCCAAGGTTTTCTGAAAGCATCCTTAGAGCAGGGGTTCTTAAACTTTTGTGTGTATCTCCTTGACAGTCTGATGAAGCTGATGGTCCTCTTGTCAGAATGATGTTTCTAAATGTATAAAATAAAACACAAAGAATTAGAAAGGAAATTAATTATGTTGAAATATAGTTATCCCTTAAAAAACAAAACAACAAAATCCAAAAACTCAAAAACCCTATATTAAGATCTCCTGATCCAAAGGGTTCTGTATTTCCTTGAAATTTGGAAGAGGAGAAAAGAAAGGACAATGACCAGCTATGATATCTACTGAAGTGAGGAAAGCATTTGCAGAAAATGTGACCTCAAATCCATTTAAAAGAGTATGTAGAATGCCACCCATCCTCAGAAGCCAACCACAGCTGTATCTGAGAGGAACTCTGCTCTGTGAAGTCAATGTTTTACAATCTATCAATCATCTGAAAAATCCTTTGATGTAGGCAGATTTAAAGCATCCTCTCCATGTTTACTGATATGGATACTAAAAGCTCAGAAGTAAAAGATGAAGATAGACCTTGAACTCTTAACTTTTGAGCCTGCTGCACAATATTCTTATGGGGGAAGTGTTTTTGTAAAACCTTAAAATATTACATAAATACAAGTTATTGCTGTTACTACCCTTTGATGCTTCCTTTCTTTTCTCTACAAGGCAATTGGAGTAAAGTCAGCATTTATCAAAGACCCACCTTGTACAAAGACTCTGTACATTGTCTTCAACTTGTCCTTCTACCATCTGATAATAAGGGGAATGGCTTAAATATCTTAATACCTTTCTTTTCTTTGGCTAAATTAGCATTTTCTTTTCACATGTTTTGTTTGTCTGTTTTCTCTTTTGTTTTTATCTGACCTGTGCCTTCATCAATTTAGAGAACTCCCAGTGTGGAAACTCCCTCTTCAAAAGCAGATAGCACCTCTTGGGTCACTTAGAGAATTGCTTAGAGCCCTGAGAATTTGTGATTGTCCCAGAGACCCGTGGCCCTTATGGGGCAACTAGGTGGTGCCATAGTGCAGAGCACTAGGTATGGAATCAGAAAGAATCATCATCCTGAGTTCAAATTTAACTTGCTTTGTGATTCTGGACAAGTCACTTAAGTCTGCCTCAGTTTCCTCATCTGTTAAATGAGTTAGAGAAGGAAATGGCAAACTAATCCAATATCTTTGTCCAGAAAATCCCACTTGGGTTCACAAAGAGACAGACACAATTGAAAATTAAACTGGAGAAACACACACACACACACATACCCCATGATCTCTCCATTTCTGAAGGAGCTATCTTTCCCATTTCATCTAAATACCAAAAATGTTCCTAGATTGGGCTCAAAACTCTAGGAGGCACAGAACCTTTCATAAGATTCCCAAGTAAAGCATTCTCTTGGCCATCCATTTTTACTACCTATAACTCATCTCTCCCTCCTCACTCTTTAATTCCTGGCTTCCCTGGCTTTCTTTAATTCTCAAAATAAAATTGCATCTTCTACAAGAAACCTTTCTCATCATCTTCAATGGGTTACCTCTGAGATAATTTCCAATTTATTTTGTATATCTCTTGTTTGTACATAATTGTTTGCATGTTATCTCCTCCCATTAGATTCTGAGTTTTTGACAACAAGCCTTTATTTATTTATTTTACATCTTTCTCAGCATAGGGTATGGCACCCAGATGCTTCATAATTCCTTGTTTACTTGACTGTTCATAGACAGTCACTAGGGATCTGGGGATTAGAAATTTATTACTCTGGACGTGGCCTTTTTTTTTTTTTTTTTAAACAATGAAGTGATTCAAGGCAATTCTAATAGACTTCTGATGGATGTGCATCCACATCCAAAAAGAGAACTATGGAGAATGAATATAGATCAAAGCATATTATTTTTACTTTTTTGTTATTGTTGGTTGTTTGCTTTTTTTTTTTCTTTCTCATGTTTGCTCTGACTTTTCTTGTGCACAGCATGATAAATATGTATATATATATATTTTTTTTCTTTTTAATTGCACATTGCTTGCTATCTTGGGGAAGGGGAAGAAAAAGGGAGAGAGAAATTTTTGAAACACAGCTTTTTTAAAGTGAATATTGAAAACCATCTTTGTATGTATTTGGAAAAATAAAATGCTATTAAAATATTTATCACTCATTAATATCACTCACAAATGTAATTTTCCTTTGTTGAACTTCTATCCATTTCCCTGAGGAGCAGTTGCCCCAGGAGAATATGTGAAAAAGTCATAATAACCAAATATTTAAAAAGGTGTGGACATTCCAGAAATGAGGAAGATCTTGCTTATTTTTTTTTAGTGGTTGCTAATATAAGCCAAGAAAGAAATATTTGGAAAGTTTTCATAAGTCCAACTCAATGGGATGACCTAGTAAAATCTTATAATGGCTTTCTGAAGTGAGCCTAAGATGAAAAAGTTTCCTTGGACAGGAAACCAGTCAACATGATACTAGTTTATTGTAGGAGATAAGAGAAAGGATTTTGGAAATTAGTTATCTGGTAAGATGAGCGGTGATCTATAAAAAGGCTTAAAGACAAAAACTTAAGGAAAGTCTATACTGAGAGACAATGGATGATACATAGGCAGGAAGCCTATGAATTTGTCAAGGCTAAATAGCAACAACCAGTGCCAAGTATTTTATGGAAAATTAAGAAATTAGTAAAGGGAAGGAACATAAGAGATGTTATTATGCAACTCAATAATCCTTTTCCTTTCACCAAGATATACACAGCACTTAGATTCTGGTTGCAGTATTATCTGTACTGATTGAATAGAATTTGGACTTGAACTCACCTCCCACCTCAAATCCCACCTCAGATATTTATTAGCTGGGTGACCCTGAATAAACCAATTAACTGCCTTCTTCCTCAATTTTCTTACTCGTACAATGAGAATTTTATTAAGTAGCACTTGTCTCTCAGATATATTGTGATGATAAAATGAGATGATATTTACAAAGTGCTTTATAAATTTAAAAATACTATATACATGTTTATTATTTTTTTATCATAACATCACATATATTCTCTGAACTTCAATTTCCCTATCTATGAAATGAGACAGTTGAAACAGATGTTTCAAAAGATTCTTCCAGTTTTACTTTCTCTGATTCTGGGAACCTCCATCTTTAAAACATCCCTAAGGCAAATTATCTTAGTCTGAACTGTGGAGGGAGGGCATTGATGGCAGCATATGTGGATTTGGTGTTGTAAGACTGGAGAACTTTTAACTGGTAAAAAAAGAAATAGAAGCATCTTAATGAAGTAAGAAGAACCAAGACAACATTGTACACAGCAATACCAAGATTATGTGATGATCAATTCTAATGGACATGGCTCTTTTCAGCAATGAAGTGATTCAGGCCAGTTCCAATAGACTTGTGATGGAGAGAACCATCTGCATCCAGAGGGAGGACCATGGGACTGAATGTGGATCAAAGTAGAGTATTTTCATCTTTTTGTTGTTTGTTTAATTTTTTTCTTTCTCACTTTTTTTGCAGTATGATAATGTAGAAATATGTACAGAAGAACCACACATATTTAACCTATATTGGATTGCTTGCTATCTAGGGTAGGGGGGAGATAGAAAGGAATGGAGAAAAATTTGCAAAAAAAGGTTTTGCAAGGGTATATGTTGAAAATTATCTTTGTACATATTTTGAAAAATAAAAAAATATAACAATTAACAAACAAATTAATCAATTTATATGTTACATATATGTAAATATATATATGTTACATATATATAAAGAAATAAAAGCAACATTGACCTAGAATCCATCTTCACAGATTCCCAGTACTGAGCTCATTCCATTTAAATATGTGGTTGGCATTAATAATATTTTTTAAAATTCAATTTTATTTTCAGATCTGAATTTTTCCCTCCCCACTCCCCCACCTCCACAGTGAGAAAATGAGAAAAACAAAACCATATGAACCTGCTTTAATCACATCCAAAAAAAAAGTGCCTTTTATATGTGTTACCTCTGTCTGAAGGTGGGTAGCATAACATTAATAATAATACTGATATATTAATACTCTTTCTACTACTAGCTGACACACCTGAGAATTTTTTAGCATACTTAAAATACAGTATTTTATTTGATCTTCACAACAACCATGTGAAATGCTATTTTTATGATTTTATAGGTCAAAATTGAGCTTCAAACAACTTGCTTAGGGTCTCACAGATAATATTTGAAGTGGTATTTGAAACCAGGTCCCAAGTCCAACAGTCTATCCAATAAGCCAACCTGCTTCTTATAGGTTTGTTTTCAATACCTGAAGTCACAGGAGATCAACATCTGGCTCTGCCCCTTACTATCTGTGTGATCTCAGACAAGTCACCCTTAACATGTCTGACTCTCTTAGGGACAGTTAGATGGTGCAGAGATAGAGCACCAGCCTTAAAGTCAGGAGAACCTGAGTTCAAATGTGACCTCAGACACTTGACACTTATTAGTTATATGACCCGGAGAAAGTCACTCAATCCCAATTACCTAATTAAAAAAAAAAATCTAATTCTTGCTTAAGTTTCCTTATTTGAAAAATGAGAGAATTGTACCAGATCAGCAATTCTTAAATATGTTGCTCTTAGGACCCCATAATATTCTTAGAATTATTGAACCCCCTCCCCGCAGAAGCTTTTATTTATATGAATTCCATTAATGATATTGACCAAATTCGAAATTAAAATTTTTTTTTATTATTGTGAAAAAATGGTTTGACTCTATGGGGATCCACAACAGTCCTTATCCTCACTTTGATAAATATTCTATTAAATGGACTTTATATCCCTTCTAGTTCACCATAAATGAAAAAAAAAAAATCCTTTATTATTAAACTCTGTATGTCAGACATTGAGCTAAATTCTGGGAACACAAATAGAATCCAAAAGAAAAGTTCCTGCCCTCAGGGAGCTTATATTCTGATTGGCGAACACAACATACAAAAAGGAACTTTGAATCTGGAGAGGGGAGTTCTGGGAAAGTGAGGACCTGTAGTGAGCCTTAGCTAGTGTAGATACTTCTTCAAATAGCAGGTCTTGGAGAGGAACTCGATAGTGGAGGAGGATGTTGGCAGCATGAAAAGTCTAGAGGAGAAATAGTTTAGGGAGTCATGGGCTGAGCTTGATTAGAAGTAATTTATGATCTGTGATTCTATTATTTTAATGGATAAATTGTTATCTATGAAATAGAAATTCAAATTGGATTAGCACTGAGAACTGACTCATGCATAGTTTGTTTATCCAGATTATACTTGCTAGCTGTGTGACTACTAAACCAAGTTTTTAACAGGGGTTTGAGAATTAAAACACACACACACACATACACACACACACACACACACACACACACACCATTTTCATAACTATGTTTTGATATGATGTGTTGCCTTGGTAATCCTACCTACTGTATTTTATGTCATTAAAATATTATTACGCAAAGGGGAAGACCATAGATTTCATCACATTAAGGAATCATGGGTTGAACTTGATTAGAAGTGATTTGTGATCTGTGATCCCATTTTTGTAATGGATAAAGTTGCATATGAAATAGAAATTCAGATTGGATTGGCTCTGAGAATTGATTCATGATTTAGAGTCATGAGCCAAAAGTGCCCACAAAAATGACTCCACAAAAGATGATGAATCCTTGATCTAGAATTATCTAAGCATCAGAGAATCATAAGACTATAAATTTAAAACTGGAAGGAACTTCACAGATCACTTAGTCCAATCCTCTCACTTTACAGATATAGAGGCTGTGTTCTACTAAGTTATGTGTCCAAGATCACATGGGAAATAAAGGAGAAATTGGATTTGACCCTAGGTGCTCTGATGTTTTGTTAAAGCCAATGTTTTGTTTTTTTGTTTTTTTTTTTTTTTTTCATTGAACCACACTTCCTCTGGTTATTATAACATATGTATTATCTGGTTTAAGCCACTATGCTGAGCTCCTGTAAAGGAATCTGCTTGACTCAGTCATTTGCTCAATTATTTTTTGCTGACATATTGTTCATTGAGTTCATATGGGATGTGGTCCATGGAGAGCCTTTTGGTTCCACTCTTGAATGATACCTATTCTTGAGCTGATTAAAAGTATCCTTAGTAGAACCTCTATTATGACAGCAGGGAAAATATCTACTTCTTCTTGTTTCCATTGATTTTGATCTCCTGTGTTGTATCTCTGCATTTTAAAGGTTTATGAATATTTACAATGGTGCCATCTTTTAAAAGATGTTCTTCAGTTTTTATTGATCAACATTATGCTGGGTCATTGTAGGCAATAGTTCCATCTATGATAATGGGTCAATTCCAGAAGAGTTTGTTGATTGAGTTCCCCAGAGTATTTTGAAGTCTGTATTAATAATTAGGAGATTTGTTTGTCTGATATACAATTCTAGCTACCAACTAAGGTCTTATTAGACACTTGGTAGTTACTATGATGATCATATCTATGATAATCTGATCTTGGATTTCATTGAGAGGCGTAACTTAAAGGCACATAGAGATAATGGAATCAGTTTATTTTGCTTTGCTCTATTCACATCTGGGCAGATACTCAGGTCCTTCTGAACCCAGGCCCAACAAGCTATCCATTGCACGACCTAGCAGTCATAATAATCAGAGCTGTCCAAAAATAAAATGGGCTGCCCTAGAAAGTATTGGATTATAACTTGAGTCTTCATGAAAAGTCCAAAAGTTGGACTCAATGGTCACTTCCAACTCTAAGATTGTGGAACTTTCCTAATTGAATTTAACTTATAGGAGGATTTTGCAGCAAATTAAAATAATACTATTCTCTACCCAAGAGAGAGGTTTCTCCAGTGCAAGCACGACCTTGTTGGGTTAGGTTTATTCAACCTCTGTAGGAGAAGGAAACAGACAGCAGAGAAAAGAATTAAACATATGGATGTTATTATTAATCAAGCTGTTTCAATTGCCCACAAGGAAAAAGAAAAAAATAGCAACAACTAAAAAAAGTTTGAGGACTTAGTGTAATTAGATTCAATGTGGAAATTTTTAAGTACACATTTGATGAACAAAAGATAAAAAATACTGAGAAAAATGATAGAAAAACATCAGGTTTTCTGTGGTATGTTCAATAAAAAAGGGTAAAAACAAGCATCATAAAATATTCAGGCATTAAAGAGATAGTATATTACCTACTTTTAAAGACTCAAAAAATATTCCTTAAGAGGCAGTGTGATTTAGTGGATAGAGCAGTACACTTAGAAGTCAAGAAGCTCTGGGTTCAAATCTCATTTTACTTATCTGTGGCCTGGTGAAAAATTTTGGGGGGCAAAATGAAGAAGTTGGACAAGGATGAACCCTTCTAGCTCTAAATCTATGATCTTATAAAATAAAGAAGATACATTTCCCCATCTCTTCTTGTGGTAATGATAGGTTATCATAATATCACAGCATTTAGCTTCATTTCCATTGTTGAGTCATTGTACCTGTCATTTTCCTAGTTCTACTCTCACCATGATAATAAAAAATCGGAAATAAAATGGACATCCATCAATTGTGCAATTACTGAGCAAATTATGATATCTCAAGGGGATGGGAAATTTTTGCATGATGAATATGAGGAATTCAAAGAAACATGGATAACTTGGATGAAACATCTGAATTTTCAAGGGAGCTCTGACTTTCCCAAACTTCATAGTTTTAAAACATATACTACCATAAAGGTTTAAGTTTAGAGTCAGAAGGGATCCTGGGAGTTGTTGAATCTAATCTCTCTCTTTACAGATGAGGAAATTGTGGCATTGAGAAGTTAAGTACCCTGCTCAGTGTCACACAGCTAGTGAACATCTGGGAAGGTATTTGAACACAGATTTTCTTGGTTCTTATTTCTGTTCCCCACCTTTTATACTTAATTGATAATATATACATCTCTCTCATCCAATAAGTCTAGATCTGGTTTTTAGGAAAGAAGGGAAGAGAAGGCATCTATGAATTTCTCCACAGAAGCTGATGAATTTAAATGGTCATAGTTGGGCAGAAGAGTGTTTTGTGACAGTGTGGGAGCAGAGATGGTGAAGAGATTTCCAGATTCTCACTTCTTACCAGATAAAATCACAAATCTATAACTTGAAGGACCTTGATCATTGTTCCATCTAGTTCTCTTATTTTATAGATGAGTAAACTGAGATCCAGAGAACTAAAATGACACTTGCCCAAGGTCTTACAATTGCTCTGATCATTGTTACTGGTCAAGTTGTGTCCAAACCCTTGTGATTTTATTTAGCATTTTCTTGGCAAAGATACTGAAGTGGTTTGTCATTTCCTTCTCCAGCTCATTTTACAAAAGAAAAGTTGAGGCAAACAAGGTTAGGTAACTTATCTAGGTAACCTTATCCATACGTAGCTTCTAAGTGTCTGAGGATGGATTTGAATTCAGGTCTTCCTGACTCTAAGCTCTGTGTTCAGAATATAGGGCATCTTGAATATTTCCTGTTTTCTCTGAAAATAAAGGTTGGAAGGAAAATACACTCATCATAGAACTTAGAATGCTGGTAGAGAAGAGGCCAGTAGGAATAGGTAATGATTAAATGTTGGAGGGGACACTAATACATTGTTGGTGGAACCGTGAAAGGATCCAACCATTATGGATAGCAGTTTGGAACTATAGCCAAAGGATTAAACAGTGCATATTAAGAGCTATCATTTCTTTTCTAAGCATTCAGAAATGGAATCTACCCTTCCACCTGTTTTGAAAGTTAGACATTTGACTCATTCACCTTTTGGTACCTCTGCTGCTTTTCATCAATTCTTTATGTTAATGAAAATATTGAGAATAACAAATTATTGGTACTCATGGCTACCATGACTCTATATTTCTTTCTTATCCCAACCTTAACAAATCAGCCTATTAAGAAAGAAGAGATATTCCTGAGCGGGAATTAAATTTATTTTGCCCACAGAAAAAGCAGTATGCATGGCAATGGGATGTTGTTGAAATAGTATCACAAGGGCATTTTGGCAAAATTGGCTTTTGTATATGAGCTCCCACTCATTACAGTGGTTTTATGAGAAAACAGTTGAGTTCCAAAAGATCAGTTGCTCTACAAGTAAACATTTGGAAAACAACCTGTTTATAACTTAAGAGTTGCCCACACTAGGTTGACTGGTGGGTGTTACTGGTATTTACAGGAAGATCTTTTAAGAAGGAAAACTTAGGAGGATTAGGAAATGGGTACTGAAGAACAAAAACATTTTAAAATAGACTCCCAAGAGTGTTGATGATGCATCTAAGGTTTGACCTTTTTACCATTATGGGAGAGACTGCAACAGGAAGCAACAGTATCGTTTCCATATCTTCCTCATTGTAGGATGCTTGTGCTCTGAGACTTGGAAACAGAGAATTACTATACAGTTATTTCTCTTCTCTTCTCTCTCTCTCTATCTCCCTACTTCTAAGTTCCCCTCTTGGTCAAAACCTGGGAATGATATAATCACAGGGGATAGTAAACATAGGGCAGTGGTTTGTGGACTGCCAATATGCAATACAATGGGTATCTCTATACCCTAGGAAGTAGATATAAGTATGAGGGGATACCAAAACAGGAGTAACATGTGTGAAAATCAGTACATTAATAAGTATTTATTTATTAGGTACCTACAATGTCTCAGACACTGAGTGCTATTATCATCCCTATTTTACAGATAAGGAAACGGAGGCAGGCAAAGGGAAAATGACTTGATCATGGTCATGAAGTGTTTGAGTTTGGATTTGAACTTAGGTTTTCTTGCCTTCAGACCTGACACTGTACCACCTAGCCTCATAATATGGTATACCAGCATAGGGACTAGAGGTTTTAGAATTGGAAATAATATTGATATACACCAAGAAGACCTGGGTTCAAGACTTCTCATCATGGCCCTGGGCAAATCACTTAAACTCTCAGGCAAGTTACAGACAGGTAACTTAGCTACATCAGTAGAAATCGTTTCTGGGCCCGGAGTTCCTTGCACCAACCAATCACTAAACCAGCACTTTGCTTCCCACCCTTTGCTTTCTCTCACTCAACATATCTCCCTGCAAAAAGGAAGACCCATTTCTTTATATTCTATCCATAACCTGTCTCTTCTTCCTTCATAGTGTGATCATTCTCTCTGCTATAGACTTTCTTCCTTCCTCTCTTGTTCCATCTAGCCCTCTGGGCGATTGTTCAGCTTAGGCAGTGATTCATAGAAAAGAGGTGGAAAGCTGGCTAGCAACTTAATGATCCTCAGGGTGGGGACCTCTGTGTAAGCTGACAGAAGCCCACTATGACCGGAGACCCTTTTTTGTCTCCATTCTATATAGATATTCACTCCTGATTCACCATCATATGTGTTCAAAAACAGCAAAAGGGTACTAGAGATTTTAATTGAAATTCAATATGTTAAGATTCACAGTGAGTCAGTGTTGACTCACTCTCAGCTAGGCGTAGGGCTGGGGGAGCTAGAGGAGGGGAAAGGTCCTGGCCTGTTTCACGTTAGCATTTCACAGCTTTGTGAAAATTGGGCCTAACCCAGAGCCTAGTTTGTATTAGCAGAGAAAAAATGTACTCTGATGAACCCAGAGCCTTCCAGAAGTCCCCTTCTGTTGAAGATGAGAAACAGATTCCCATATTCACACAAGGGCCTCTCTTCCCTCCCCCCAAAATCTTCCCCAACATGTACACAAATTGCCTTGGAAACGGCAGCCTAAGGGGACCCACTTAGGATTTTGGGAGCCAGGAACTCCAATGGCCTTTCCACAAAACAACTGAGTTGGTGGGAAGACCATTTCCAATCCGTCCTCGATGGATGGAAATGGAAATGTGTTTCTGGGGATTGTAGTGAGTCCAGAGGAAGCAGTGGCCCATGTTCTTTGCTGGAAGATCCAGGTACTGTTATCCATCAAACCAGTTGCAATGGTGTTCTATGTGCTAATTAGCTGGTCTCCTAGACTTTCCCTGAAAAATATCATATACTGTGGCAGCCCACAGGGATCCTAGTAAATGTAAAAAAGTCTACTGCCATAGAGAGGAAAACCAGATCCAAATTTGTCTTGAGGGGCAGCTATCACCCTTCTTCCCTACTTTTCCCACTCCCACTCAACATTACCTAAACAGACTACCTGGGGCTGGGGAATTTATTTTATAGCCTCAGCCCCTGTTTAATAATATTAGGTAAGCTCAGTTTGGAAACTCCCGCACCCAGTGAGACTTTAATAAAGTTGCTTGAGGGTACTGAGACATTGTGATTCATTCCCACCCTTGATCATGAAGCTTGTATATATCTGTGAGATAGCAAGATCTGAACTTATTTCTTCCTGTCACCAAAGCCAGTCTGATATCAACAATACCATGAGCTCCTGAACTATCTACTAAATAATACTGTGCTTTATTTTCCCCCCAAGGTCTCTGTGTATGCCAAAAAACCCATTTCATGGAGGAATCCCAAGCTAGACTATAAGGAAATAGTGAAAACTTAGATTGTTCCAAATCTTACTATTTTTTAAAAAACATAGAAAACTAGTAAAGCTTGATTGCCCAGGGGATCAGCTTCAGTCCACAATACTTTTATATGAAATTTAATTTATATCAATAGCTATTTACTGAGAGTATCATATGTACTTAGTGCCTGGGGATATACAATAACCAGGCTCCTGCCCTAAAAGAGTTTGCTCTGCGACTACACAGAATGAAAAAATATACAGAAAAATCTCTAAGATATAAAACTTGATTCCTAGCCGGGTGACTTTGGGCAGATCACTTTACTCTTTCTCAGTTTTCTCATCTATAAAATTAAGATAATAATAACACTCATTTTCTAGAGTAGTGAGGATCAAAAAATGAAGTAATAATTGGAAAATGAGATTTTTAAGTTCTTTGTAAATCTTAAAGTGATTATAATGATAAATTGTATAGGAGAGTCAAGCAGAACAGCCTGAGAAATATAAGGAAAGAGATCCCTTCTTGTAAATGGTAGAAGAGAAATTTTTAAGGGGCAAAGAGGAGGCTGTTTCAGGCTTGAATGAGGGACCAAACTGGAGAATTACAAGTAATAGCACTGTGGTCTGATAATAGTATTGACAAGGGGAAGTAGTGTAATAGAAAGCTGAAGAGGATCCCACCTCTGATACTACATAACTTGAGTGTTGTTTGAGCAGAGCTTTGTAGTCATTTCTCAATTGTGTCTGACTCTTTGTAGCCCCATTTGCAAAGATGCTGGAATGGTTTACCATTTTCTTCTCCAGTTTATTTGACAGATAAAGAAATTGTGTCAAATAGGGTTAAATGACCTGTCCAGAGTCACACAGCTGGTAAGTGTCTGAGGCTAACCTTCCTGACTCCAGCCTGATGCTCTATCCACTGGGCCATATGGGTGCTCATGCAGAAGTCATCAAACCTTCCTGGCTGGCTTTTGCTTCTTCATCTATAAAATGGGAGAACTGAAGTTGCAAGGTCCTGTGATCCAGTGATTGGATTGGAGCCAGATTGTGGAGGGCCTTGAGTGACAAGCTGAGGATTCTGAATTGTAGGCTTTGGGGAGCTAAAAATTGCAGTTTTTAGATAAGGACTCACTCAATAAGAACTATGTCTTGGAAAGATTACTCTGACAAAAGAGGAAAGCATAAACTGGAGAGGGAGATGTCGGAATCAGGGAGGCAAATTTGGAAGCTGTTATTACTATGATTTGTTGTGGTGGGGGTTGCTAAAAGAAACTAAGTGAGATAACTAAGTGAGCTTGAATTAAGACAGTGGCTGTGAGCATAGAAAGGGGAGAGAGGAGAGATAGGCAGAAGAAAGGTCTCCTCCCTAAGATCCAGAGCTCAACGCTACCTAGACTTCATAGGATCATAGATTCAGAATTGAAAGGGGTTTCTTAGAAGACAGAAAGTGAAGTGACTTTGCATTCAGATACATTTTATGTATTTTTTGAGCCATTTGAGATTAAGTGGCATGCAAGTGCTAAGTACCTGAGTCTAGATTCCAACTTCCAGAACTGATGCTTTTTCCACTGAGTCATTTAGCTTCCATGTAGAAATTTAAATAGCAGAGCCTGAATTTGAACCCCAGGTTTCCCACTCCAAACCTGACACACTCTTCTTGACACCATGCTGTCCCCTAAAGTTAGGGGACTAACTTTATTAAATTATTCACTGTGTATTTATTTGAGCTGAAGACAAAACAAAGATCCCTCCTTAAGAAAAGGATCAGTGAGTCCTACTCATTTCCTGCTGGTATGTCACACCCACAGTCTGTCATGTTCTTTTGGCCTCAATTCTCAAACCAATTCTGGTAGAACAAGGCTGTTTCCTGGGGTAATTACCAAAGGTGATAGGAACTCAAGATTGTGAGTCCAGCTTAGTTGATCCTCTCCTTCACTAATGTTAGCCCTGGGACTGGGATGGCATTAGCTGGTTTGAAGATGGTTTGTGTTTTGTAAATGAAATTTGTCATGAAAGACATTTGAAGTGGGAGTGGGATCTGTAAACATATCCAGGTGCAAAGTAGAGGGGAGAGAGGGAGAGAGGGAGAGAAGGAAAGAGGGAGAGAGGGAAAAAGGGAGGGAGGGAAGGAGGGAGAGAGAAGGGGAGGGAAAGGGAGGGGAAGAAGGGAGGAGAAAAGGGAGGAAAGGAAGGAAGAAAGGAGGGAATGAGTGAAGAAAAAAGAAAAGGAAGAAATAGAAAGGAAGGAAAGAAGAGTGAAAGAAGGAAGGAAGGGAAGAAAAGAAGGAAGGAAAGGAGGAAAACAGGGAAGAAAAAAGAAAAAAAAGAAGGAAGAAACCAAAAAATTTGGATATATTTTGTACTGCTTCAGAACAATTTTTAAGACAAAATAAAATCCCCAAACCTCCAAGAAGATGATTTCTCCACCTCTATCTCTGGAAACTGTAGAATGTGAGTGGTCTCTGGGTTTTTGCTTCCCTGGATCCTACCCAGCCCTGACCATTTGATGTAGTCACAGGAGGATTTCTGTGGCATTGCTCCCTGATGCATGGATTCTTGCCTTATGGCTACACGCCAATGTAAAGCCTTAATAACCTGGTCAGCATTTTTATGGGTTTTTGTGACCATAAAATGTCCCACAAAATTTAATTTGTGGCTGCAAGTCAGCAACAGTGTTCTAATAAATGTGAATTTAGTAGAACAACAAGAGTCAGTGAAATCTAACCCCATGCACCAGACCTCATAAAAAACTAAATACTATGATGCTCTCTCTCTTTCAAGCCCACTCTTCACCCCTTCCATAGAGTGGATGGGACCTTAGATATCATCAAGTGCAATCCCCTCATTTTATAGATGAGGTGATTTAAGGTGCCAAGAAATTAGATGTTTTGCCCAAGGTCAACAAAACATGAGTGGTTTTAGAATTCTGGTTTCCTGATTCCCTATTTCAGTATTTGTTTCATTTACTCACTTCATTCATTCATCCCCCCAATCAGAGTTGGTTAATGCTCTACACTTAAGGATACAAAGACATAAATCAGAAAGTTTTTGTTTTAAAGGATTTTATATTCTATTATGGAAAATAATTTTAACACAGATATGTACATTTAAAATATGTATAAAGTAAAGTAACTGGTAAAGAGGGAGAGCTAGCAATTGGGGGGAGGCAGGGATACCTTTGTTTTAAAAACTTTTTATTTTATAATGCTTTTGTTGTTATTGTTCAGTCATTTTTTTGTTGCAAATAACTACTGATGAACCCATTTGGGGTCTTCTTGGCAAAAATAATGAAAAGTTTGCTATTTCCTTCTTCAGCTCATTTTATAGATGAGGAAACTGAGGCAAAGTTAAGTGACTTATCCAGGGTCACACAGCTAGAAGGTGTCAGAGACCAGTTTTGAATTTGGGAAAATGATGAATCTTCCTCACTCCAGCCCTAGCAGTCTACTTGCTCACCATATCACCTAACTGTTTACATCTTGCATATTATATACATACATAGTGGATTCTATATATAGAGAAATAAAGAGGAGAAGAAAGGAAAGAAGATGGGGAAGAAGAAAGGAAGTGCAGAAAGGAAATTGGGAGGAAAGGAAAGGATAGTAAGGGAGTGAAAATGAAAGAAGACAGAAAAGGAGAAGAAAAGAAGGGAGGGAAAAAGAGGTAGGGAGGAAAGAGGATGGGGGAGAAGGGATGAGAAAAGGAGGGGAGTGAAGAAGATGAGAGAGGGGAGAAGAGGAGGAAGAGAAGAAAGGAGAGAAGTGACTAGAACCTCCCTTTTTTTTTACTTATGACCCCAAAACTAAGGAGATTAGAAGATTTTTTCATTAAGAATAGAGTAGTTGGTGGAAGTCTAAACAACTTTCCCAGCCCAAGATGGGTTAAACTTAATAAGAATACATTGTTCCCCTCCTTTTTATAAAGATATGGACACTATCATAAAGCAAACTCACAAAATCTTAGCCAGTCTTTATTTTTGCCAGCTTCTCTCTGAGCACTAAGTGCCATTTAGTGTGCTAACATTTCTCTATAATCTCTATCCAGATTTGAAATCTTGCAGATTTCACTGAAATCTGTTAAATTACAAAAGCTATGGCCATAATATACTGGCAATCATTTCATTTCAAGATGGCAAACGAATAATCAAAGCTATGATGTAGCCTATTGTTTTTTCACATTTTATCACATTTGTCCCAATTAGTCAACTTCTAAAGATGAAATTAAAAACCAAACAGTCAAGAAATAGGTACAATTGGAACAAACCTGCCTCACTTCATTTGTTCAGTTATCAGCTGAGTTGTATTGTTTTTTTTGCAAATGGACACCTGCTTGTTTACAAGGCTCTCCACAAACAGAGAAGACTTTATCCTTTTTCTTTGAAATGGGCTCCTTCACAGAGAGCTTGGGGGATGATAGGTCTGCTGGCAATTTGTTGAAAACTAGGGTACCTGCTGACTAAGTGGCACAGTGGATAGAGCACTGAACTGGGAATCAGAAAGACTCATCATCCTGAGTTTAAATCTGGCCTTAAACACTTCCTAATGGCTTGACCCTACACGAACCTTCTCTGATATTCCTAGTCAAAAATGATTTCTCGCTTTTCTGGTCATTTTGTTTCTATTTATTATATGTACCCAGTACTCTGATTTATAAGGATTAAGACTGAGTCATTGATGGACCCCGTACATCTATCAGTGCAGGTCAACAATTTGTCATCATCTTTATCATCATCTCAGTTCTTTAGTCCACTGTGAGGTTCAGTGACTTGTCCAGAGTCCCACGCCCAATATAACTAAGACTTAGGACTTGACTCATCTCATTCTGGCTCTGAGACTGGCTTTTTGTCTTATATCCTACATTCATTCTTCCCACATACTCTTCCATGCAGAAGCACTAACCTTCTTGGGGTTCCTGCAAAAAAAAAAATTCAACAAAAAACATTCAAAACAGACAAAAACACAAAAAAACCACTTCCTTTCTTTATTCCATGCTCTTTCTCTTGTGATCCTTCATGCTTGGAATATTCTTCCCTCACTTATGTCTCCCCTGATTTTCTTCAGATGGCAGCTAAAATTCCAACTTCTTCAGGAAGTCTTTTCCAATTCCTTTTAATGCTAATGCCTTCCCTTGGTTGATTATTTTTGGGTGAATGAGAAGGATTTGTCCCAACATTATGCAGGCGGCTGAAGTAGGTTCTGTGGAGATCTTAGAGTTGGGTTGGGCATCAAAGTGGCTGAGGTTAACCATTGCATCCTGGACCATTGCACCAGTGGTCTGGACTTTTGTCCTGCCACTGGGCTTTTTTGCCTAGAAGAGAGAGAGAGACTGAAAATTTGTGCAGTTGTCCCTCATTTAAATCCAATTCATATGCAAGTCAGGAAGCCACCCCATGATGTCACTGATCCTCTTTGATAACAAAGGAGGAACAAGTTTCCTATTTATCTTCTCCATAGCTTGTTAGTACAGTTTGCTTTATTTTGTCTCATTAGATTGTGCACTGCTCAGAAACAGGGACTGTCTTTTTCCTTTCTTTGTGTCCCTAGTGCTTAGCACAGTGTCTGGTGTTTGCTCACTGACTATACCACTTTGATTTGGATTATAGTTATTCGTATATGTGTCTCATTCCTCCTGCTAGAGTGTAAGATATTTAAAGGCAGGGCCAATGTTTTATCCTCTACAGTGGTCTGCATACTACTTTGACTACAGAGGGGGTTAAATCAATGCTAAAGAGATTCAAGATCCACCCAGTGAAAGAACTCAGAGAAATGAGTGTGAACCATTACATAGAATTCCCAATCCCTCTGTTTTTGTCCTCCTGTATTTTTTATTTCTTTCACAGGTTAATTGTACACTATTTCAAAGTCCGATTCTTTTTTGTACAGCAAAATAACTGTTTGAACATGTATACATATATTCTATTTAACTTATATTTAAACATATTTAACATGTATTGGTCAACCTGCCATCTGGGGGAGGGGGGGAGGGGAAGGAGGGGAAAAAATTAGAACAAAAGTTTTTGCAATTGTCAATGCTGAAAAATTACCTGTGCATATATCTTGTAAATAAAAAGCTATAATAAAAAAAAAAAAACTAGAAAAAAAAGAGATTCAAGAACATGCATATCTTCTTAGGATCCTAAGATTTAGAAAGAGGGTCAGCTAATCCATCCCTCCCATTTTACAGATGACAAAACTAAGAGGAGTAAAATGATTTGTTTGCAAAAATAGTCAGACTTTTCTACAAGTGACAGAGCTGGGATTTAAGTCTCAATCCTTTGTTTCTAAATTCTTTACCCTTTCCATTTCATCATGCTTTCTTCCTCCTTTGGGAGACCTTATAAATGTGAATTAAATTGAACAGAAATGAATTAGATTTTAGTGGGTTGCCTTATGGAACAAGGAGTGATATGCCAGCCATTTCCATTGCAATGAAGAAAAACATTTTTTTAAAAGGGAAGGAAATGGAAACAAAAACTCCTAAAAGACCACAGCCCAGAGGAGTACCATCAACAATGCTGATCATTTAAGATGGGATCAAATTAAAAACAGAGAGGCTAATGCAGCTATCTTCATTCAGGCCAGATTCCTGTCAGCTGTCAGAATGAGCCTCCAGGCTACACAGTTACAGCAAGACTTACGCACAAAGGGCCCAGTCTGAAATTTATTCTCAATTTCTTCATCTGTTAGTGAGGGGGTTGTCTGAGATAATGTCCAAGGCCCCTTCCAACATTCCAAGGGCCTTGTAAGGCCTTATGGACACAGCTTAAACTCACTAACTCAAAGATGTAGATGCTCAGCCCCTTCCTCTCTTGCTTACTCCTGGTCTGATGGACCTAGGGAAAGGAGGTTCCAGGAGACTTGCATATATAGACACACATATATCATATATTATATACATGCTAAAGTATGCATATACACATGTATTATATAATATATACAAAAATACATGTGTATGTATACCCATATATACACTTAAGCAACACATTTATATATATATATACATATATATATATATTTAATATGGACTATAGATCTTTGCATATATACACAGGGATACACGGCCTCTCTGACATCAGGGCTGGAGGATCTAGTCCCATTCCCTTAAGGATAAAAGTCACTCACCAAACTGTGCTCATGGTTCCTCTAAGATCCCACAAAACTGATACCTTAAAATGGAAAAGCCAAATGGTAGGATCATAGATTTAGAACTGGAAAGGACCTGACTAGCCAACACCCTCAATCTGCAGATGCAGAAGCTGAGGCCCAGGAATGTTAAATAATCTGCCCAACATCATGCACCATATTTACCACATCATGGGTGCTATATAAATGCTTATTCCCTACTAACTTCTATTTAGCCTTATTTTACCTGATAATAATTGTAGCATTTTTGGGGGGAAAGTCTTTTTGCGTTTTGGGGTTTTTATTTTTTATGATTAAAAGAATAAGCATGAACATTTTCACATACAAAGAATAAAAGAGTATTGTATATGAAACCATAAATCTACATTTTTTAAAGTGTACAATAAGTTTAATGTGGGATTATCAGTATTGTCTTTTTTTTGTCTCTTTTCTTTTGAACCTCCTGTTCTCTTCTGTTTATTTCTTAAATGTTTTGCTCATGTTTGCTCATGATTCTATAAGAGGTTCCAGTTCCCTCTGTCTATCAAAGCAGATGACCCCCAGCTTCTAAGACCTGTGGGCCATATGGTAGTCAGGCTGTAGCTGAAGAGACCATTTTCTGAGAACAATTTTGTATGTAGCTTCAATTTCCTGAGCCAGACAAAATTGAGGACCTAGTGATGGAGCAGCAGTACACGTGTTTCCTAATATTCTTCTTACATGAGTCAGTCTTTCTGTGGGGTCTCTACATTATGCTAAACCCTGCAGTTACATAACTTGATTTATGTTCCTAGAGATTTCAAACTTGACTACTATATGAGAGTTTTAAACATTATTTCTGTTCCATTAGATATTTCTCAATTACATGTGAAAAATTAAAATAATCATTTTTTTTTAATTTTGAGTTCCAAATCTTCTCCCTCCCTTCCACCTCTTCGCAGTCCTTGAGAAAGCAAGCAATTTGATTTTGACTATTCGTGTGAGGTCAAACAAAACATTTTTCCATATTAGCTATGTTGCAAAAGAAAACAAAAAAAAACAATAAAAATAAGGGTTTTTAAAGTATGCTTCAATCTGCATTCAGAGCTTATTGGTTCTCTCTCTGGAGGAAAATAGCATTTTTCATCATGTGCCCTTTGGAATTGTCATTGTTATGATCAAAGAGCTTTTCATGGTTGATCATCATTATAACACTGATGTTACTATGTACAGTATTCTCCTGATTCTGCTCACTTTACTTGGCAGCAGTTCATAGAAATCTTTTCAGATTTTTCTGAAAGCATCCTGCTCATCATTTCTTATAGAATAGCATTTCATCACAATCATATACCACTTCTTATTTAGCTGGAATCCAATCAATGGACATCTCTTCAATTTACCAGCACAAAAATATGCTTTCAATATGTTTGTACAAATAGGTCCTTCTTTATTTTTAAAAATCTCTTTGGAATACATACCATAGTGATATTGCTAAGCCAAAGGGTATGCACATTTTTATGGCTGTTTGGACATAGTTCTAAATTATTGTCCAACATAGTTTGACGAGCCACAACTCTATCAACAGTGCTTTAGTGTCCTAATTTTTCCATATTCCCTCTAATATTTGTCATTTTTCATTCTGTTATGTCAGCCAATCTGATAGGTATGAGGTGGTATCTCAGAGTTTTAAAATTTGTAATCAATAGTGATTTAGAATATTTTTTTCATGTGACTATTGATAGTTTTGATTTATTCTTCTGAAAACTGCCTATTTGTGTCCTTTGTCCATTTATCAACTGGACAATTACTTTTATTTTTTTACAAATTTGACTCAGTTCCTATAAATTTGACTCCATTTGCTATATACTTAAAATGAGGCGTTGGTCAGAAGAACTTGTATAAAGTAATTTTAAAAAATTATTATTTTTCATTTGCTAAGTATTTATTTTGTCTCCTCCCATCCCAATACCCTTTCTCCCCAAAGAAAAATAAAATCATTGAAACAAATATGCATAGTCAAGCAAAATAAAATCCATATTGACTTTGCCTGAAAATTTAACATGATTTATTAATAGTATAAATATTGTCTTTCTTTTGACCAAAGGAAGGACAACTAACAGTTTTTAGAGTCTCTCTTCTTCGAGGAATAATAGTTTGCTAATATATTTATTGACCCTAGGGATGACCCCTTCTGAGGAGAAACTGGGTGATGCTACCAACATTGAGGATAATTTGGTGATGATGATAATGATGATTTGATGTGTTCTCATTGCAGCAAACATCAGTGAATTCCAGGACATCTGCCATAAGAATAAGCCGGATCTTGTTCCAAATAAGTGTCAGAATGCTTTACGGGATTTCAAGAAGGAGACCAGTAGCATGTGGGGCATGATGGTAGTGGCTCAATTATTGGCTGGCATTGGGACCGTGCCCATTCAACCTTTTGGCATTTCCTATGTGGATGATTTTGCGGAACCAAATAACTCACCTTTATACATTTGTAAGTAACATCCGTGAAGAGAATAAGAGGGATCTCGGAATTTGAAGATGTTTGAATTTTGTCCTGCTAAGCTTTTAAATGCCTTCACAGTTTGTCTTTTGATAAGACATTTGCTAGATTTGCTGCCTCGCCTGACATTTAGCCACCTGATAATGAGAGATCTTGGATAATTTGCCCAAAGGAACACTCCTTTGCCTATAGTAGGTTAGTAAAAGCTCAGGTAAACTACTTTAGCCTCAGTTACCCCACCTAAAAAATGAGTATGTTGTGCTCAATTATATCTCTATAGTCTATTCTAGCTCTGAGGGTCTGTGAACCCTGTCATCTGTGCTTACTTAGAGATAGGAAAGTAAACCTAAGGACCTCCTGAGAGGTTCCCTTCAGGATCATGAGTAAGAAAACTCACAGATGAGACTCCTCAGTGGCAGGATCATGGTGCTATTTTGTCCTATTTGAGTCCAGCTTTCTGGAAATCCATGTCTTTTTCTTGCAAGTTCCATTACAGTCCTAAAGACCTTGATGTAAGAGAGACAGACATAGAGGATAGAGCTGACCTTCAAGTCAGTAAGATCTGGATTCAAGTTTTACCAATGAACAAACTGAATGCATGATCCTAAACTAGTCATTTAAACTCTTGGTGCTTCAACCACATCCTAAAACTGTAAGTTGGCTTGAACTCAGCAGGAGAGTTTCTACCAGTTTCCTGTACCAATGAAATAGATCTACCAAAAATAACCCCAAAAGGACCCTTATATGACCAGATAGCTGCTATCTAGCTGATACCAAATGACTATCCTTAATCTTTTCCCCCTTCCTTCTTTTTCTTTTCCCCTCGTTCTCTCCCCATTCTGATCCTTTGCCCCAGGAGCTCACCTAATTCTCCACTGTTGAGGAGGGCAGATGCTAACCAGATTACTGTCATCACCATAATACAGACACATGAATTTATTCTATTGCCACCAGGGATGTGCCCACAGGGATCCTTGTGGTTTCTATTTCCCATCCACAAACTCCCTGCCTGGCCTTTTAAAAATGTCACAATGACTGTTCTTCCTGGCATTGGCTCCTCTTATTACATCAGAATGATTACATTTATATAATGAGAATTAGACTTGGGGATCAGCACCATGCTGGCAGCCAATCCCAGGGCGAGTTAGACCTTGTCTCTATTTTGCTCTCTGAGAAACCATGGTGCCCATCCAAAGGAAGGAACAGAGAAGAATAAACAGCTTTAGGGAAAACTTTCCCAACTGTTCCTTTTTATTATTTCCCCCCTTATTATTTGAAGAACAACAGATTGTGGGAGTCCAGACCTAACAACTTAATGTTTTCAGTGTCTAGAGCTAAATTGTCCTTTTCTTTATTCCTCACAACATTCTGTTTCTTACCTTCATACCTTTGAACCAACTTTTCCACATAACTAAAGAGCACTCTCTCCCTACCTCTGCCCTCATGGATTCTTTCTCATCCTTTGAGATTCAAGATACAAGATGCTATCTTATACATGAAGCCTTTCTGATCTCCAATTACCAGTCCTCTCCCTCCAAAACTACCTTGTTTTTAACTACTTTGTGTGTATGTGTGTAAATAAGCAAATATATTAATTTAGTAACTTTGTATTTATTCTACATATATGTGTATGTATCTCTGTACATACACACATACATGAGACAGACACACACACATACACATATATGGGGGGAGAGAGTCAATCAGAGTTAAATGACTTACGTCAGACAGCGAGGAAGTGTCAAGTGTCTGAGACTGACTCCAGGGCCATGCTCTATTCAATGTTACACCTAGCTACACATCATATATATTTTATGTCATTGTTTTGCCTATCAGAATGTAACCATCTTGTAAGTAGTGATTGTTTCTTTGTACTTGCATCTTCTATGTTTCAGACAGTCTCTGGCACAGAGTAGGTACTTAATAATACCTGTTGGTTGATTGATTAATTGATTTGAAATAGATAATAATAGATAATAATCTGTTTCAAACCCATCCAGTGTTTATTAAAAACTTACTTTATACAAAGTATTTTGTGACATGTTTAACCTATATCAAATTGTTTGCTGTCTTGGGAAAATTGAAGGGGGAGAGAGGGAGAAAAATTTGGAACACAACATTTTATAAAGATGAACATTGAAAACTATCTTTGCATGTATTTGGAAAAATAAAATATGCTGTTGAACCCATGTTCCATGTTGAAGCCTGGTCCCTAAGACTAGATATATCTAACCACACAACAGCAGCAGTCCTTCATTTGGAAGAGGGATGGAGTAGTGGACAGAGCACCAAATTTTGGAGTTGGGAGAACTATAAATTTCACCCGTGACAAGTTCTTAGACCAGTCATGTGGGTCAAGTCATTCAATTCAACAAGTATTCATTAAGTACTATGTGTCAAACCACTGTGCTAAGTGCTGGGGACAAAGAATGGCCAAAGACAGTCTCTGTCCTGTAAGTCCTGTAAGTTAAAAGTAGATGGCCTCCAAACAATTATTTATAAATACAATATATACAGGAGAAGCTGAAACTTGAAAGAAGCCAAGAGGAAGAAAAAAGGAGAAAAAATTCCAGGCATGGAGACAACCAGCAAAAATGCCTGGAGATAGGAGATGGAGAGTCATGTTCAAGTTGCAGCAAGTAAACCAATGTCCCTAAATCTTAGAAACCTGAAGGGATGTAAGGCATAAGGAGACTTGAAACATAGAAAGAGATGCAGTTATGATGATCTTTAAGAACCAAATAGAAGATTTAATATTTGACACTGGTAATAGACTAGAGCTTATTAAATAGGGTTTTAACTTCTTAGTGTCTCAGTTTCCGCATCTTTAAAATAAGAAACTACCTCAAATTTTTATAAGAAAGTCATATGTAAAATTTAAATCATTACATAAAAAATAATGGATTTTTCTCACTCTGTCTAAAAATTAATATTGTTGTTCAGTTGTTTTTCTAGTTCTGGCCAACTCTCATAACTCTATTTGGGATTTTCTCACAAAGATATTGGAGTGTTTTTCTAACAAGATTAAGTGATTTATCCAGTCACATAGTTAGTAAGCATCTGAGGTCAGATTTAAACTCAGGAAGATGAATCTTTCCTGACTCCAGGCCCAGCACTGTTCTATATATTATACAGTAAACCTTTTAAACCCACAACTTCCTCACTTGACTGGCTTTAGGTGTGGGTCTCCCTTCAAGGAAGGAAAATGGACCACATGGCCTCTCATGGTCTTATTTTCTCTTGGGATTCAATGGCAGAGGCATTATAGGTGACCAGAAGGATAGTGAAAAATATACCATAGATTTGAATGTGGACAATATATCTGCCTGTGTGATATAGAAGCTAATAAGCAGTGATCCACAAAAGTACCACACTTTCCCTGGCAACTTTTCCCTGGGCGATTAGTAACTTGGGTGGCCAAGTCTCCATAGCCAAAGAAAAATGAAGGGATAAATGAAGGACTGAAAAAAAAATTCTTGTACAAAGAAAAATTTTGTTTCTTGCAAATTTAAATCTTTAAAACAAAAGCAAATGTTTTTCACCTAATTGATTTCAATTAGAGGTTAGGTTTGTTCTGCTTGGTTCTAGATGTCATAAATTTTAGAAAGGCAAATTTTAGCTCAACACAGGGACAAGCTTCCTTAACAATTAGTGCTATCATTATATAGATTCATGGGTAGTAATTCCTGCCCCTCCACCAGAAGCTGAATGATACCTTGGGAATGTTGTTGAGAAAGGCATGCTTCAGGTAAGGGGCTAACTTTGATGGGGCCCCTTCTAATACTAAGAGCCCATTATTATAATTGTTGATTAATTGCTTCCCTTTAGATGGAAGGGTTAAATTCTCATCCTGCTCTGCATCTCAGCAGATTGGATCCTTTTGTGAAACTGCTGATTTAACACATTTCTCTCATCTCCAGCAATTTTATTTGCCATTGCTGTGTTTGGGCCAGCTTTTGGATACCTGCTGGGGTCGGTGATGCTACAGATCTTTGTTGACTATGGAAGGATTGAAACAGGTGAGTATACAGAACACCAATCAACTGTAAAAGATTTCACTACACATTCACCATGATCATACTTCCAAATTCCAAACAATATGAGCTATGATAATATTACTAGTAAAGCTTTTAAAGATTTCAAATAACTATAGGCAAATAAATCATCTTATTTGATCCTTATAGCAATTCTTGGAGGAAGATGCTATTATCACCTCCATTTTATAGATGAGGTTATTGAGTCTGGGAAAGGTTAAGTGGCCCAGGGTTACACAGCTAGTGATTATCTGAAGTAGTATACCAACTCAGGTCTTACTGTTTCCAGTTCTTAAGGTTGAGGTGTGATGCTTAAACCTTTTTCTTTCTTGCTGATTCCAAAACCAGCCCTCCAGCCATAACCCTGAGCTGCCTCTTCATTTAGATACTATGGTGATTATGGAAGTAATTCCCATCCCAAACCTCCCATGCTTCCTTCCTCCTTAAAGTAGCACACATTAAATACTTCACATCCGTGTGAAGTGAGGTTTTCTTTGAATCTCAAAATGGGTAAAATAAAATTTACATCACCTATCTCACAAGGCTGCTGGAAGACTCACATAAGAGTTAACATTTATGTAGTATTTTAAGTTTTACAAGGGGCAGTTAGTTATCACAGGATATAGATAATTGGAATCAAAATAATTGGATTTAGGGAGTTCAAAGAGAGAGGGAGATACAGAGGGAAAAGGGAAAGGATAGAAGGGGAGAAGGGGAGAGAAAGGGTTAAAAAAGAGGGAGAGGGAGATAGAAAGAAGGAAAGAAGGAGGGAAGGGGAGAGGAAAAGAAAAGAGACAAGGAAAGAGAGAAGGAAGGAAAGGAGGTAGAGAGAGAGGAAAGAAGAAGGGAAGGCGGGAGAGAAGGAAAAGAGGAAAGAAAGAAGAGGGCCTTCGGAATTAACTGTGTGAGTTTGGGCAAGTCATTTAATCCTGTCTGCCTCAGTTTCATTATCTGTAGAATGGAGAGAAGAAAACGGCAAACCATTCCATTATCTTTGCCAAGAAAATTCCGGAAGGGGTCAGGAATCAGACATAACTGAAATTACTGGATAACAATAAAAAGATTTACAAAATGCTTTTCTAAACCTCATGACAACCCTAGGAGATAGGTAGTATTATTACCCCCCGCTTTACTTTGAATAAACCGAGGTAGACTGAGCCAAGTGACTTGTCCAAATTTACACAGTGTCTGAGGTCACATTTGAATTCAGGTCTTCCTTCAGGTTCAGTGCTCTATCCACTGAGCCATCCAGCTACTATAAGATAATGGATATAATGCTCTTTGTGAGCTATAAATCTCTTCTCTGGATGTAAGCTAGTAAGCATTCATGATGTGATACAAGCCAAGGAACGCAGTCCTGCTTCTGAATTCTGAAAGCTTAGCTAAACAGACCACATCAATGCAGACAGGACAGCCACAAGCTCTAGATGGAGGTTGCTAGGAGCTGATGGATTTTATCCCCCCCAAAGGGGCTGTCAATCCCAGGACTGATTTGCCTAGTTATTATGAATCTACTGGACAGAGAGAAGTCAATCCCCTCCTGGGATTTAGAAGAGGATAAGTACCCAATCTATACAACCTCTTCAATTAACTGGTGCTTCCCTCATTTAGTCAGAAAGCCCCAGGCTCATTTCTCTTTGGGGCTTGACAAGAAAAAGAATTGATCTCTGTAGAAAGCAGAGAAGTCAGGACCAAGGCTCCCTTTAGCTCAGCTAATGGATGAGATTTCTGAGACCCTCCCTTCTTTTTTTTTTTTCTTCTCTCTTCCTACCTCTTTCTTTCCTTTCTTCTCTCCCTCCTTGCTTTTTTTCTTTCCCTCTCCCCTTCCCTCTTTCTTTCCTTCTTTTTATCCCTCTCTTCTTCTTTCTTTCCCTCTTTTCCTCTCTACCTCCCTCCTTCTTTCCTTCCTTCTTTCCTTCTCTACTTCCTTTCTTTCCCATTCTTCTTCCCCCTTCTTTCCTTTCCTCCTTCCTTTCCCTCACTACCTTACTCCTTCCCTGTTTCTCTTCTTCCTTCCTTTTCTTCCAAATTTCCCTCTCTTCTTCCTCTTTCCCTCTCTCCTTTTCCTCTCTCCTTTCTTCCCTTTGATCTCTCAGACAACTCTGCCTGATCTATTCACAACAGAGGTTTATGCAGGCAGGACTTGGGTAACTACGGTTTCAGACTGGTAAATGTGACCAAGAAGGATACCCCAGGCTTAGCCACCATCATTGCCCCTAATGAGCATTGCAAAAGCTTTCTTTAAAGGAGAAGGGTGAAGGAAAAGGGAACTATTTAGTTGTCTATTTTCTCTGGCATCAGGAGGTGGATAAGAGAAGAATTCAGATCTCTGAGCCGGACAAAGGAGACATGTTTATGTACTACACAGTGCTTCTGTAGAGTGCTTAAGACTGTCAGGCAGCACAGTGAGTAGAGCACTGAGCCTGGGATTGTGAATAGAACATGAGTTCAAAACCAGCCTCAGATAGTGATTCTTGGTATGACCTTGGACAAGTCACATAACCTCAGTTTATTCACCTCTAAAATGGAAGTAATAATACCTACCTCCCAGAGTTATTGTGAAGATAAAATGAAATCATATTTGTTATTTAAAAAAATAGGTGAGGGTGGGAGTGAGGGTGCTTTTACAATGCCTGACACATAATAGGTATTTAATAAAGTCTCCTTTTCTTCCTTCTGTAAATGCATTGAGAGATTGTATGATTCACTGTAAAGAGAAGTAGACTTATACTCAGAGGTCTCAGAACTTTGATTTAAATCTCACTTCTGTTACTTATTACCCCCATGATTGGGGATGAATCTTTTAAATTTGGGGAGTCATGGTTTCCTCATCTATAAAATGAAGGGACTGAGCTAGATGACCTCTAAAGTTCCATTCAGATCTAAATCTACTCTAAAGTAGAAACAACTTACACTGGGATCATAGATTCTCCTGGAAAGGATCCAAAAGGCCATCTGCTCCAAACCTCAGATAAAGTTGGACCTTATGGAGAATATATGATTCACTAAAGGTTGTAAAGGGCTAGAACTGAGCAAATGCACTTGGATAATGGAGCCCATGAGACTAATTGCCAATTGGACAATTCTCTATTAACAGGTTTGAAGGATGACCCTCCCCAAATATTCTGTGCTGACTTGATTGATGGGACAAAGAGGGGGAAGTGTGTGGGGGGAGTAGGCGGAGGAAATTGAGGCATTCTCTCCTGGTGGTTGAGAGAGGAAGGTGGTGTGGAGATTGCTAGATCTAATCCCCTGACCGAAACCTCAAAAGACCAAGAATAAAGACTGTTGATTATACTTACTCCAGCTGATTTCTGGGAAGACAGAGTTCCAGCACAAGGTCATAGTTATAATATGTACCAGAAGGAGGATTTGAACTCAAAGCTCTAGACTTGGTATTCTTTCTAGTTGTACTTTGCTACCTCCTTCCACCTCATTTGTCTGGTTAAGTATAAATCTAGAAAGTGAGGTTACTTTTCTCTCTTTCATGGATCCAAAAGAGTAAACTGAGGAGATTTGCGAGCCTTTGGGAGAGGGGTTTCTTTCCTAATAAGGTAGGAAACATGAGAGTCTGAGGTAGCAGAGTGGATAAGGTACAGTATTTGGAATCAAGATGGTCTGGGTTTGAATACTGCCTCAAATAATCCCTAGCTAGGTGATGTTGGGCAAGTCATTTAACCTCAGTTTCCTTATGTGTAAAACAAAGTAATAATAGCACCTACCTCACAGGGTTGTTGTGAGGACCAAATGAGTTAGCACTATTAAAAGCACTTTATAGATCTTAAACATGTAAATGTTAGTTACTTAAATATGTAAATATTAGTTACTTAAATATGTAAATGGGAGTCACTTAAATATGTAAATGGTAATTATTTAAATTGTGTTATTTATTTAAATATGTAAATGTTCATTACTTAATTATAATATTAGTACTTAAATATGTATTGGTTACTTAAATATGTGTTAGTTACTTAAATATGCAAATGTTAGTCACTTAAATATATAAATTTTAGTTACTTAAATATGTGTAGTTACTTAAATTGTAAGTGTTAGTTATTTAAATATATAAATGTTAGTTACTTTATTATTGCTTAAATATGTTAGTTGCTTCCATATGCAAATGATAGTTACTTAAATATGTGAATGTTAGCTTCTTCGATATAAATGTTAGTTACTTAAATCTGTAAATATTTGTTATTGTTATAAACATCATCATCATCATTGTTATTATTATTGTTACTATTACTTCTCTCTAGCTGATGTGAACCTGAGCCCTAGAGATCCCCGATGGATTGGAGCCTGGTGGCTAGGTCTGCTCATTGCCTCAGGCTGCTTGGTCATCATATCTTTCCCATTTTTTTTCTTCCCACGAAGCATGCTCAGAGGACAACAGGTAAGATTTTCAGAGTTTATGACCATCTCTTCAAGGGATTGGTGGAGAATAATGGAAAAAATGAACAAGAGAACTTAGAACTGGTAGCCATCTGATCTTCTTCCATATCCCCACTCATTGATAAACATCCTCTTCTCTCTTTCCCTTCAAGAGAACACACGACCTCTGCAAATTACCTGGTTTACAGTTTGGATAGCTCTTAACTGCAACACAGCAGAGTTATAGTGGTATAGTCATGGCCAAAGCTAGGTTGGTGCATGGCCTACTGATATGTGAAACCGAAACTGAGTTTATAACCTCTCTTCTCTGAATTTTACCCTTTCTATTCTTCTTCTCCACAAGACTCACCCACCCCCCCCACACACATACATCCCTTCCCATCTTCCCAATAAGAAATTATGTTCAAGCTGAAATTATCTACCATGACACATCAGGGACATGAGAATCCAGGGGTAAAGGATTGCTTTGGAAGGAAAAACAAAAATAAAAACATCAATAATTCAGGGAGCAAAAAGCATAGAGGCTGGAAGGGTAAAGGAGGAAGAAAAGGAAATAAAACTATCTACAAGAAGGAAAGTTGGGTAATTAAGAAATGGGTGAATTTCTTTCAATAATAAGTATTTATTGAATGGCACTGGGTACTGTGGCAAATATAAAGGAAATATAAGCTATGGTCTAATTAGGTAAATAAGATATAGACAAAACGAGAGAGCATAAAAAGTGATAAATGAACAAATGTTAGGCAAAGTATAGTAAATACATGTGTCCCATTCCAGACCATAAAACAGTTTAAATTTGTCACCTTTTTCCTCCTCACTAGCACCAAGTCTCTTTTTTTTCAGTATCTGTCTCTCCATCAAAGCCTACCTGTCTTTGTTTCTATTCTTTCAGAGCCCTGCTAAGTGAGAAATTGGACTAGTTAGGGGCAGTAGGTGACCCAGGAGATAAAGTACTAGGCAGAGCTGAGTTCAAATCAGCCTTAAATATTTACCAGCCATGTAATCCTGAGCAACTCAATTTCCCAGTTTGCCTCACTTTACTAACTTATAAACCTGTAAAATAAAGATTATAATAGTTCCTACCTCCCAGGGTTGTTGTGAGGATAAAATGACTTACTAATTGTAAAGTTCTTAACATAGTTCCTGGCACAGAGTAGGTACTACATACATGTTAACTGTTGTCAGTTGTCAGTATTCTCTGGAGTTTGGAGAGGTAATTGTATTATAGAGCAATAGAAATAACACTAAACTAGAAGCCAAAAGATCTGAGTTCTCAGCCTTGCTCTGCCACTGTCTGTCTTATATGACCTTGGACAAGCCAACTTCTTTTGCTGGCCTGCAAGTTCTTTCTGAGTCAAATGAATAGAGCAAAACATTATGGATCATCTTTAAAGTCTTTTCCAGTCTCATTATAAACTAATTTAAGCTAAAATGTTAAGGGCTGATGATTACAAAATGTTTTCTCCAATCTTAGAGAGGCAAAACCAATAAGAGGAAGAGATAGAATCATGAAGAGCCAGAGCTCAAAGTGACCTCAAAGATTATCCATCTGGTCCATCATCTTCATTTTAGAGAGAAAAAAACAGGCATTGAGAAATAAAGAGATCTTTTTCTTTGAGGCAAAGTGCCATCCATTATCTCTTAAATCATACCACACTGAAGGCAAAGCTGACCCCTGGATGTGAGGATAGCCTGGTGAGGTTAATCAGGGTTCCTTACTCAGATCAGAGTGTTTACCCAGACCTTGGACTGGAACTAGCACTGAAGTAGTAGAGAAGGAAACAATGTAGAACCATAAGAAGAGTTTTTGTGGATTGGATATGGGGAATAGTTAGCAGATGATCCTGCCTGGGGCACAGGAGTATTATGGGGAGTAAATAGAGATGAGACTGGAAAGAGAGAGTTAGTTGATGGAGGTCCTTAAATTTCCATCTGAGTTTAAACTCTTAAGCTACAGAGAACTCTTTAAGGTTCTTGAGAAGGGACAGTATGATAAAAATAACATTTGGGATAGATTACTTTGTCAGTATTATGTGATCTATATTAAAGCTAAAGGAAATTGGAAGCTGAAAGTCTAGCTATGGCCTTAATCCAGTCTTAGCACTGGGTCTGGCACATAGTAGGCACTAAATAACTTTATTAAATTACATTGAATCCAACTATGATCTAATGAAGTTCTTATAGTGACTGGAAACATGGTGCAAGGGAGGAATCCAGAGGACATAGTGAAAGAATCGACAGGATTAATTAATAACATTGGGGATGGAGAAGGGGGAGAATGATAACTCCAAGGGGTTAGGGCTGAGTGGGTGAAGAAGATAGAAGGGATTTTTTAGCAAGGAGGGAGGTTCCAGAGGTAAAAGACTGGAGAAAATGTAAACGATCATGGCTAAAGAGTGGACTTGAGAGTCATCGATGCAGTTGATAATTAAAGCCCTGTAGGTGGGCAATGAGATTGGTAAGGAGAGGGTAGAGAGAAAGCCATCAACCATAGTTCTCAATGAGATGAACAAGAGAGAAACTGACAGACAGACAGACAGACACAGAGGGAGACATACAGAGAGGAAAAGGGAGAGAGATTGAGGACAAAGACTAAGATTTAAGGGAATAAAAGAGAATTTCAAAATCAGTAGATTTAGAACACAGTATCACAGAATCTAAAGGATCATGGAATTATTCCTATGGAAAAGTGAAGCCATGAAAGATGGAAGAGGAATGGGCTAATGGGAGAGGCTATGCCTGCCGTATACTAAAGCTGACTCTCATTGACTAAAGAGTTTATTGTTAAATTTGACTCATCAGCTTGGTGCCTTTTGTAACGAGTGAGGCATTAGAATATTGTCATAATAAATATCTAGTGAAGTGAATCATCTATTAGAATTGCTGTTTGTTTATGGTGAGCATCCTGGATGACCAGGAAAAATAATATTTGGGGGCATAGAAGCCCATTGCTATCTCTTTTTTAGGTAGGTAGTTCTGGAAAAGGTCAGCAGCCTACGTAGCTGATCAACCTTTAAAGACTTTCTCTTTGTTCATTAGCTATCTACTGATGCAGCAGAAGAGATGAGGAAGATGGAGGAAATCAAGCACAAAGGCTCTCTGGCAGATTTCATTAAAAGTAAAAATCTCCCACTTTTTGGTTTCATTTTCTAATGTTTTTGGTGGAATGGCCTGGGGATAGTGGAATGCCTGATGGTAGGATGATGGGGGGGGGAACCTGACAACTTATTGTTATTAATTGTGGTGGAATAGTTAAGGGCAGGTGGTCTGAATATCTCCCTTGCTATGGTACCCCAACTTCCTAAACCAATATAGTCCATGTTGCTGAGGTAAAAGATTCTCTTCTGGAAGCTGTTTTGATTTCATGGGAAAAATCCTTCAATAAAAAACCAAGAGACCTAGGTTCAAGCCCAAACCTGCAGAGAAATTCAAATCCATCTGGCCTGTCAAAATGAGCTCAACCCATGTACCTCATACTATTTACCCTTCTGTTGCAAGGAGCAGCACTGTCTACTTAGACAGCTCTGGTTCCATGGGGCATGTTTCCACATCAGTTATTGATGCTATTTGTGTGTAGCCTAACTTCTTTTAAATCCAGCATAATTTTGGATGTGCTGAAAGATGGAATTTTTTTAGTTTCCATTTTGGCTGTCATCAAACTGTTCTGTGTCTCAGTTTCCCTTCCTTGAAAATAAAGCAGTCTGCCATTTTAAAGAGGTAATGGTATATTCTATGGAAAATAGAATAAGTGGGATAATTCTCTGCAGGTTTTGGATTTTTCATGGAAAGAAATAGGATGGAGCCTGAGAATTCCATGATACAGGGAACTCCTGAAGAGAAAATTCCCTTCACCAATGCATCTCTCTACTCTCTAGGTTTTAGTCTTAGACTTAGAGTTGCTTGGAGATAAAGAGTTAAGTTATATCTGAAGGGTCACACAACCAGAACGTGGCAAAGCCAAGACTGGAACCCAAGCTTGAGGTCATCTAACAGACCATGCTGCCTCTCTCATCACAGTCCTATTTAAAAAGCCCAGCCCAACAACCATAACACAATAAAAGTCCCCAAATGCTTCATTTGTGATATTAGGCCCTGCCATAAATTTATGTTTGTTCTCAGGGTTTCCGCGCATTTTCATGAGACTGCTGATGAACCCCCTATTTGTCTTGGTGGTCCTGACACAGTGTAGCTTCTCTTCAGTCATAGCTGGTCTCTCCACCTTCCTCAACAAATTCTTGGAGAAGCAGTATGGAGCCACTGCAGCCTATGCCAACTTTCTCATCGGTGAGTTATGAAAAGTATGGCTCCGAGAACTGGGAAGTGGTCCTTGAGTCAAAGGGAGGGGCTCCAGAGTGAGCGACTGATAAAACACTGAAAATGTGAAATGCCACATTAAAGAAAAAAAATGAGGGCGAGAAATTTCTGAGAGGAAAGAACTATAAGTGCCTCTTTCCTTGTTAGCAATCAGGAAAAGCCTGGGCGGGACAGACTCTGAGACCCCAACCCTTTCTAGTCAAAAGTCCCAGTCGGAAAAGTTTCCTTTTCCTGCTGGGAAGGAGGTTATAAAGAGGCTTCCTCCCCACCCCAGTGCCCTCAGAAAGTCTGGGCATATATTGGAATTCAGATGGCCTTCAAGAGGGGTGTGACCATTGGAACAGTCACAAGGGAAGATGGAATATAATTTAGAACTGGTAGAATATTGTTCACTTTTTATATCAGTTTGACATTTCTTTTGTGATTTAAAAAAATTCCTAACTTAACCAGCATTAATTATGATGAGGACTTCCATATACAAAGCAGAACAGAAAAATAGAATCATACATGAAGCCACAAATCTGATTTATGACTAGCTTGCTTTTCTTTCAAAGCAGATAATTCATTCAGCATGTTATCTCCAAAACTGTCCAGCTTTTCTATTTCCTACAGACCTTAATTCTGTTCCTTATGATGCATTTTAAAAAATACCTCAATGACCATTTTCTCTTACATTTTTCCCTCATTTTGGTAATCTCATAGCTAGCTTCATGTTCCATGCCCAGCTCCACTTACCTCCCATTTGAAAGAAAAGGGGGGGGACCCTCTTGTATCAGATAAGTATCACTAAAGCAAAACAAATCCCTACATTGGCCATGTCTGGAAATATAGGGAGAGATGTGGATACAGATCCTTATACCTCTTTCTCAGCAGGTAGGGAGCTAGTCTATAGGATCACCAGTCCTTTGCAGTCATGGATGAATTTGTATTGATCAGAGAGCTTAAGTCTTTCAATATTTTTTTCTTATTCTTTACCATGTTGTAATTGATCTCTAGGTTTCATTCACTTTACCCTGCATCAATTCAGGCCAGTCTTCTGAGGTTTTTTTGAAACCCAGCCCTTATATTTCTCACAGCAAAGTACATTCCATAACAACTATCTACTATAATTTGCTTAGCAATTCCCCTCTTGACAGATACCTTTTCTTTGCCATGTGAAAAGAACAGTGTAAATATATTTGTAAATAGAGCTCCTTCTCCTCTCCCTTCAAAGTTTTTGGGGATATAGACTGGTAATGACATCACTGGGTCAAAGGGAAACCCATAACTTAGTTTAATTCCAAATTGCTTGCCAGAACAGCTAGACAAATGACTACTTCACTTATGTTGTATTAATATTCCTATTTTTCTACAACCTCTCCAATGATTGTCATTTTTTGCCAATTTGATGATGGTAGGGTAGAAACTCAAAGTGGTCTTTGTATTTTTCTTATTATTAGTAATTCAATCAACCAATAAATATTTATTAAGCTCCTACTACATGCCAAGCCTTCTCTTAACACAGGGGTTACAAAGAGTCAAAAGACAGTCCCTACCTGTAAAAGATTAACAATCTGAAGAGGAAAATAAGATGCAAATATATACAAAGCATACTATATACAGGATAAATAGTAAAAAATATTAACAAAGGTAAGATGCTAGAATTTTAAAAGGTTATGAAAGTCTTCCTTTAAAAAATGGGATTTTAGTTGAAATTTAAAGGAAACCAGGGAAGTATTCATTTGGAGCATTTTTCATATCATGTTGGTAGCTTGGATTTCTTCCTTTGAAAAACTGCCAGTTCATATGCTTTGACCATTTATTGACTGGAGGATGACATTTACTCTCCTACAGTTGAATCTGTTCCTTATATATCTTGGATATCAGATCTTTGTCAGAGAAACTTACTGCAAAGATTTTCCCTGTATTTTACCATTCCCTTTCTAATTTTAACTGCATTAGTTTTGTTTGTACAAAACCTTTTCAGTTTTATATAATAGAACTGCTCGCTTTCCTTGCCTCCCCAGAGATTCAAAACTGTCACAAAGCCAGTACTTCCAAAGACTAAAGAACACATTTGCCAACCGAGTCAAACAAATTCAATGGAGTCGAAAGACCAGATTCTGGGTTTCTCTTAACTGCTCAGTAGCCATTTGACCAAATAGTTTCACCACTGCGTACATGTCTGTATCTTCATCTGTAAGATGGAGGAAGTAGACTTAGATTTAGCTGTAGAAGAAATCTTGGAAGTTATCCAATTCAACTGCTTTATTTTACAAATGAGAGACTAAGATAAAACTGGGCTTTCCTAAGGGTCAAAGCAAGAGCTGAGACTCAAGTTTAAAAAAAAAAAAAATGTGACTCTAATTTAAGTGATTTGCATTATTAAACAGCACTCTTATCTCTCTCTTTCTTTTGTCCTTGGAATTGATTGATTTCCACTTAGTGTAGGTGGGAAGACAGCAGAATTATACAAGAAAAAATTCCCGTCTTCTGGAAGCTTTCCATCTAAGGAATTGACAAAGATATATTTTACTGAATACCTACAAACAACGCAAATATTTTTTAAAATGCAATAAATAATAACTTTAATTATTGCATAAACAACTGAACAGAAATCTTGTTCACTTGAAGGTTTCTGAAATGATTAGAGCAAGGGACATAGCTGTTATTTCTCTGACTCCTCTTCACCCCTGACTTTATGTTCTGGAACTAAAGAACCCTCATATAGCAGCTAGGGTCAAATACTGAAGCTGAAGCTTAAATAGTCTAGTCATAAAATGAGAAGTCAGGATTCATGGGGAAGATCTCTGATGTTGGCAAAGATTGAAGGCAAAAGGAAAAGGAAGCAGCAAGGGATGAGATAGATAGATGGTCTCATGGAAACAATGAACATGAACTTGGGCAGATTTTGAGACATAATGGAAGATAGAAGGGCATAGTCTATGGGACTATGAAGAATTGGACACAACTGAATGATTGAACAAAATTTTAGTCCCTAGGAAAAGTTGGGTGAGGTGGTCATCACAACATTTGGAGCTGAAAAGGTCCTTGGGCATAAGCTAGTCCAATAGTCCTCATTTTACAGAAAGGAAACTGAATTCCAGAGTGGTTAAGTGGCTTGCTCAAGGTGGTGCAGCTAATCAGGGACAGAACAAGCTCTCATGATTTCCTAACCAGTTCTTACCACTCCTACTAAACCCACTCTAATGTACCCTTTTCCAACCCCTTCCCAACCTTCCCAACCTTTCCTACTCAGGTTACACGGATGAGCAGTAGAATAAGTTAAATTTCTTCAAGCTCTCAAATGGCATTCCCAAGAAGGGCAGCAGCAAATGGGAATGAATGGAACAGTTTGCAGAAATCCCCACTGGATTTGAGACCCCATGACTAAATGACCACAAGGCACAATGAAGAGGAATTAAAAAAACCTGAATTTGAATCCTGCCTCAGAAACTTACTAGCTCTATGTCTCTGGGCAAGCAAATCATGTAGCCTCTTTGACTTTCAGTTTCTTCATCATTATATTTGTGATTTCACTGCTATGGGAACTAATGGTCTTGATTCTAATTTCATCTCCCCAATCACAGCCACCTATTTCTCCTATATTCATGTAAAAGTCATGATTGTCAATATGATTATTGTTATTTCTCATTCACAGGGGCTGTGAACCTCCCAGCAGCTGCTTTGGGGATGCTATTTGGGGGCATCCTTATGAAACGCTTCGTTTTCTCCATTCAAGCCATCCCCCGAGTGGCTACAATCATCATCACCATCTCCATGATACTTTGCCTTCCCTTGTTCTTCATGGGTTGCTCCACACCACTCATTGAGGAGGTTAACACAAAAAGGTAACCTGGAGTAAGAGAGAAAGGAGAGCTGGAATACAAGGACCATCTAATCTACAGAGTAGTTTATTGATCTTTCCCTTCTCTCAGTGCCTACAATGGAGGGTAGGAGATGTGGGTTTCAGCTCTACTTCTTCTACTTCCTTGATGTGTGACCATGGGCATGTTATTTAACCAGGACAGATGTTTCCTAATCTGTAAAATGGGAGTAATAATGGTTTCCCTAACTCCCTCACAGTATTATTTTTAAGGAAGTATTTTGCAAACCTTAAATTTATCAAGAATGTAAATCATTATTATTATTCATAGAGTTGGAAGGAATCTTAGAATTTACTTAATCCAATTCCCTCATTTTATAGATGGGAAAACTGAGGTCCAGTGTGGTCAGGTGATTTACAGGTGGTAAATTTATTATTCTTTTTCTTTGTGTTTTTGTTGGGCAATTTTCATTTGTGCTCAACTCTTTGTGACCCCATTTGGGGTTTTCTTGGCAAAGAAACTGGAGTGATTTGCCATTTCCTTCTCCAACTCATTTTACAGATGAGGAAACTGAGGCAAACAGAGTTAAGTAACTTGCCCAGGATCACACATTTATTAACTGTCTGAGGCTGGATTTGAACTCAGGAAAAGGAGTCTTCCTGACTGCAGAGCCAGTGATCTATCTACTGTGCTAACTTACTGTACTTTTTTTCTACTCTGTATTTTTCTCTCTCCTTTAGTCTCTAACTATAGGTCTGTAAGATGAGGAATGATCCATAAGCAGAGTTAAAAAGCATCATAGTGCCCATAGTGGACTTCTAGCAGTTGCTGTGACTATTTTGTTTTAAGATCAAAATGCCTGAAATTAATAAGCAGATTCCTGAGAAGTATCAACAGACAGAAACCAGAAATTAATCTTTATTTAGTCTCAGTTCATCTGATGAATAACTGAGTATTTGAGAAGAAATGAGACAAACAGCTTGAGAAAAGGCCAGAAAACATCAGTCACAGATACTCAATAAAAGCAGTAATCAAGTCAGCAAACACTATCAAGCATCAATTTATGTTCTGAGTTTAGTTAATGTTCCAAGTGATTTTCAGAGTGTGGTCTCCAATTGCTGTGGTCTTAGCAATCTTCAAGATCGTTTCTGAGTATCTGTGTGAAGCTGAATTTTCCTTATAAATTTTAACCAAATTAGCATACTGATAACAAACTGAATGTAGAAGCAGATAGAATAATTCAGCTATATTCTGTTTAAGATAAACATTAAAGAGATTCATAAAAAATATGTAAAACAATGTTATTCTTCTCATGGATCTTTTTTTTGGGGGGGAAAGATGTTTATTTTTCTTAAAAGTATGTTTTTATGTTTCTATGTAATAGATTTGTTAGAATTTTAATGACTTAATATGTAAATGTTTTAAAAAGTTGAGTTCCTACTACAGGAAAATGTTGGTATACTCCACACGAACAAAAGGTCCTTTCTAGGTAAATTATCAATGATCTTTTTCAACCCAGAGTTGGACTGACTTGTTTGGAGCATATCAGTCTCTCAGTTTCTCTCTTTTCTGTGACCATATCAGCTGAGCTCTATCAGGGTCAGCTTGTACACTCTGGCACAGTCATTAAGCAGTTATTGAGCATTAATTTAGCACTTACTATGTCCCTCTTAGGGGTAGCTACATAAAGCAGTGGATAGAGTGTTGAACCTAGAGTCAGGAAGAGCTGAATTCATGTCTAGTCTAGCTGGGTGACCCTGGGTCCCAAATTAG